>NW_021554071.1:500102-676436 GCF_001605985.2 Dendrobium catenatum
GGCGCTTTGAACCCTTGATTCGGACTCATTTGGGCTTGGATTGGGTTGATCTTGGTGTCGTTGGGTTTGTATTTCCGAGACGCTCAGTTTGACTGTAAGCTCGCTGAAATCGGAGTTCATATGCTCCCGAAATTAATTTTTGAAGTTTCCAACTAGTTTTTGCCTCGAGATTCGTGCCCGATCGAGATGATTTTGTGATGACGTATCAAAAATTAATATTGAGAATTTTAATTTTAAAAATATTACAAAATCGTGACACTTTTTCAAGTAAAGGCATCCATCCATTTTCCCTTATCATCTACAATCATTATTTTGACACTTGTAGGAGTTCATATGCTCCCGAAATTAATTTTTGAAGTTTCCAACTAGTTTTTGCCTCGAGATTCGTGCCCGATCGAGATGATTTTGTGATGACGTATCAAAAATTAATATTGAGAATTTTAATTTTAAAAATATTACAAAATCGTGACACTTTTTCAAGTAAAGGCATCCATCCATTTTCCCTTATCATCTACAATCATTATTTTGACACTTGTATCAATTTCATTGCATTTATAATATCTTAATTCTTTCTTTGTAAGACTTGTGATAATTCATTTATAATTCCTAAAATATCAGTCATTAAATATAGTGCAAAGACAAAGTCAAATGATTACATGACATGTATTAAAATGTCAGCTTCCACTGATTGTTGATCATATATCTTCTCTTCCTTGACAATTTCAAATACTTTGAGTATAAAAGCATACATTCTGGTTAGACTGATTAATATTTGAAAATGTAAACTCCAGCGAGTGTCACCAGCATGATGCAAATTTATTTCTTGGTTTAAATCACGACCACAATTTAAATCTCCACAACTTAAATGAAAAATCATATTATCACGCTGAATAGCTTTTAGGTTATCATTTCTCTTTTATGAAGCTCCAACAGTATTTATAATTCTTGAAGTGATCTTTAATAAATGCTTTACTTGTCAATGATTTTTTGCAATAGATATTAAGCATATTTGTAGCTGATAGTAAAACAATGAATATAGAAAGCATTTGGATTATCTTTCAGAATTAGTGCTTTCAAATCATTAAACTCACCCCGTATATTAGATGCTCCATCATAACTTTGATCATGCATTCTATATATACTTAATGAATATTTTGCTATAAGAGCTTCAACTGATACCTTGAGTGCAACTGCATTTATTGAAGACACATGGCTAATATCAATGAACCTCTCAATTACCTGATCCAATTTATCAATTCATCTCACTGCAATAGCTAACTATTCTTTCATAGAAATATTATAAGACTCTTCAACTAGAATGGTGAAATAAGAATCAATAATATCTTTCATAATTATAATGAAATTCTCAACAGTCATAGAACTACAAATCTCTTTTTTTACTTTTGATGCAATCAACTTTATCTTAACACTTGTATTTTCAAATATCACTTTTTTAATCTCTTCATTATGATTTATGAGAAATTGAAATAGTTCTATATAATTTTCTTGATTATTCAACCTAGAAGACTCATCATGCTCATGAAAAGATAGCCCTTGGCGAATGAGAAATTGTACATAATCAACAACTATAGTTAACATGATGTGATGTTCTTTTTTATTATTATCTTCTTTGCTCGACCATAAATTGAGAATACTCTTTTCTTGAAGCTTCATTAAAGACTCACATTTATGTCTTGTCTTGTTGTGTGCACTATTGTGTTCTCCTATATGACCTAATAGCATCTCTTTATGTTTCCAATTCTTAAATCTCTCACCAATAAATTTGTCTCCACTGCCTTTGCTAGTATTAACTTGTTCTTGAGGCTTAAACAAGTAACAATAATGACAAAATACTGCATCTTTCTATATAATATATTACATCCAACCAGGAAAGTCTTCAAACCATTTTGAGTTAAATCTACGTACAATGTTTCCTATCATTGTTTGAAGGAATTGATGAATTGATGATTTTTTGGCTGATGTAGTCCCTTCTATAAATAAGCTCTTCGAACTCTATCACGATCATTTACATCATAACTCCAGATGGATGGTCAAAGATCAGGATCATCAGGTAGATTGTCAACATCAATCTCGACACATTCTTTTCACTTCAAGAATTATTCCATTTCTCAAAAGGCTAACAATAAGCAATCCAAATTAGGTAACATTATTATTCTAATAAAAATGACAATACAAAATGATTATAGATAGGTCCTCTAATTCTTAAAGCAAACACCATCATCACAAATTATTTCATGTTATCATAAGATAAATTATTTCAAGTTATCATAACATTTCTTTAAATTATAGATGATATAATTATAAAACCTTAGAATGAGAAACTACATAAGGCAGCTACGCAACCAGAATGTCGGATGATGAATTCAGCAAAGGAAAATTATTCTAGAAAATAAACTTTTCACAGTCAATAAGCTATTAGCAAAACATTGATGTGATGGTGATTTGAAAAGCAAAGATTACAGAAAGATGTCCCAAAGAAACCCTTCATTATAAAATTTAGTTGGCAAATCTATAAAGTAAAGCAACTAATTGTGCTTAGGTTTGTTATCAAGAAAATCAATTCAATAATGTCTAATATCATTAATGTGTGCTCGTGTGTCGATAAATTAATCAATTACTCATCAAATATACCTCTGAAATGATTTAGTTTTACTATTTGGATAGTAGAACTGTTGAGTTTCAATTATGAATTTGAATTGTTTATCAAACATGCAATGCAACAGGACACACATATCCGCTACTTTGCTGGCATAGCAACATAATTTCCCTTGACTATAACCTCTAGAAAACTGCATATAAATAAATCTTAGTACAAAGGAAGGTGAAGAACCAAAGACCCACATAGCCAACAAAAGCACAGTTAAGCTTATTTTAGTTGTTAAAATGTATTAGAAAAACAAAATATGCTGATATTAAATTAGCATGATGATGTAATTAAGATGTAGGCGGAGTAGTATGGAGTCGCCAAAACGGAAGCAACTCAAGCAAGAAATAGGAAAACAAAATCAGATTTTTTCAACATGCAAAATAGGAAAAATGGAAGCAAGAAATATAATTGGAGTAGAATGGAGTTACCAAAAAAAATTTTTACCTTCAAAACGATGAAGGCGGCTGCAAAATGGGAAGAGAGGGCTGGGTGGAGCCGGAGACCTCTTCACGAAGAAGCTTAGAGGAGAAGATGGAGTCGACTGCGACTGTGAACGAGAGTGCTCGGCCTGCGGCTCGTCCGGCAACCTCTTCATGAAGGCGGCTGCAAATGAAGAGAGGCGACACGAAAAGAAAATGCGAACAACGGAACAAGAGACGGCGGGGTTGGGAGGCATATTTCAAAAACTGGCCATCTGCTTCAAATTTTCTTAGGGTGGGCATTTAATTGTACGTGGGTCCGCCCATGCCCGTAGTAATAACAACTTCTTCAAATTTGGTGAAAAAGAGCCTACTCCAAATTATTTTAACCGAACATAATCCCATGGTTTCTGATATGTTATCAAAAAGTATCTTGATCGGACTTGAATCTCGATGCAAAATCAAGCTGGAAGCTTATAAAATTAAAATTGAGACCATATAAACTCTGATTTTAGCAAACTTATAGTCGAACTTAACGTCTTGAAAATACAAACCCAACGACATCAAATTCGGCTCAATCTGAGCCCAAATGGGTCCAAATCGAAGACCCGAAGCACATTTTAAAAGTTCAAGTCATAAATAGGGTGATCAAACGATTTCTAAACATGACATGCTTATAGTTGAATTTAGTGGCACAACGAGACAAATCCAACGATCCTAAGATCGATTAATTCTGATATCATTAAGGCATTTAAATGCCGAGTAAATGATCCACGATCAAGGGGATCAACATCGGTCGTCCATTCAAACCACTACCGACTATCGCAAGACTTACTTCCGGCCACCAATTATCATCATACTTCTCCATGACAACTGTCCTCCATTGTCATACAACAATCTTTCTGGCCACCGTCGCCCACTGACTACGGTTCCGACCTCCGTCGGTAGACTATGATTCTTCCAACCTCCTTTGTCAGACAATGATTTTTCTTACCATAGTCGCTCGCCGGCTACTGTCCTTCCAACCTCTAACGCTATAATACAATTCTTTTAATTATGACCTCCTTTGTCATACAACAATATTTCTGACCACTATCACCCACCGACTTTCTGACAACTGTCACTCACCAACTATGATTCTTCCGACCTCCATCGTCGGACATCAGTCTTTCCGCCCTTTGCCGCCATAAAACGGTCCTTATGACCACTGTCTCCTTTCGACTACCATCCTTCTGACCTCCTTCGCTAGACAATTGTCCTTATGACCACTGTCCATCGCTGACTACGGTCCTTCCGACCTCCGTCGCCAGACTATGACCCTTATGACATTCGTTTACAGAGAATGATCTTTCCGACCTCCATCACCCGCCGACTACTATCCTTTTGACCTCCGCCGCCCGCCGACTATGATCTTACCGACCAAACAAACATGTCAATATTGATTCTTTCAATTCCCAATACTCAATACAAGCTATATGATGTATATTTGCTACATCAAGCCAATGCCTTCCCCCCAATGAATGACCTCATTTGTAATTGACTACAAACAATAGTGGATTCATTCAAATTGGCTATGCCCCGTGATTTTTCCTCTTTTTCAGGTGTTTCCAAATAAAACTTCTTGTATCTCTTATAAACGCTACACCTGCTTTTATTTGATTGTGTGCTGGATCTTCGTACAAAACTAAGGCATTAAACTTTATAAATCTTTATCGTCGCGACGCAACAATTTCAAATCTTCGACTTCCTATGTAAAAACTTGCCACCCATGTGCATTGCGTTTAGTTTTTTAAATAACGCGTGCATCTTCTTGCAAATCTGAAGATGCTAATTCACTTCTTATGATCACGAGAACCCACCACGCCAGCAATGTTATAAGTTCATTTTATCATATTAGTAATAATTTAAATTTATCATAGCTATAACTATAAAAGCTTAAAATATCATTTTATCATATTATAAATAATTTAAATTTAAAGAATTAATGGTTTATTAAAAAAAATATCAATCATACAAAAATTATTTTGAAGCTAATTTAAAATTTAAATTTACTTAATGAGCTTATTAAATTGCTTCTCTCATAATCCATAGTTGAATATTGGTTTTAGTTTCAAGTAGTTGATCAACTGGTTTTCGTATAGCTCCACTTTTTGCAATTTAACTTAAAATACAAATTCATGTTAGGGGTATCAATAAATGACCTGACTTGTCCACCTAATTTGAAAATAAAGGTTCAGGTTGACCCATTTAATAAACAGGTCGAATTTAGGTTCGAATTTCTGACCCGTTTATTAAAATAGTAAACTTCATGTTGACTTGCTAACCTTATTTTGATTTGTTTAATATTTTTTCCTTATTTTTTTATATTTGTTGGCATGATCTTCTTATTTTTGATCAATTAACCCAGAATTGAGTTATCGGATATGGTTTAGATCATTAAGTTGCTAGCGGGTTAGGTTCAGGTCCATATTTTTTTGCCCGTTTATTAAACAATACCAGTTTCAATTATTCGAATTTAGATCAAGTCAAATTTTAATCAGACTTAAATCCAATCCATTAACTCTTTTTGACACATCAATTTGCCTGTATATTTATACGTATACTCCCAAAGTCACTGTTAATTTAAGCTTCATTTGGGATAACTTTTTTGCTGCTTTCTTAAACAGCTTTTTAGTATAAAAGTTTTTTGAATTAGAAAAAAATTTGTACTATAAAACCGTTTTATAAAACAATAAAGCCGTCCCAAACAAAGTCGTAATTGAGTCTTAAAAATAAGCTCATTAAGAAAATGAATGGTCCCACTTTAGAATTAAGTGCACCTAATTATCACATTAAAATCATATAATAATTAACTATTATTGGATCATGAAGTGTGAACATTCTGGATTTCTGGTCAATGATCTCTTCATCATGATCAGTTTTCTATATAATATGGAGCCGTTAACTTTTTGAAAGCAATATTGATTTCAAAAAAGAGAGAAATGGAGCTGTTTTGTGTGCTGTTTTTTTCTATCTTTTTTTTTACTTTGGAAACACCTTTGATTTTAAAATGAGTCAGTCAGAATAATTAGACCTTAATTTGCAAATAGAAATGTGAACTATGTGACATTATAGAAAAAAGGAAGGGGACATGAGAAAATCAAATTATAAAGGTGATAGGATGGATGGATGAACATTATTGGTATATTTGTAAAGAATGATAGAAGATATGAATTGATTGAGGGGAGTGATTAATGATGTAAAGATGATATTTTTGTGATATTGGGCATAAATTGATAATTTTTAATATATTTCTTTTTTTTTTTTTCGGGTGATTTATTTTATCTGTTTATTTAATAATTAGGTTGTTATTTTTTTTTTTTTTTTCAAACCGAAGAATCACAATATAAGTTGTTGATCTGAATAAAAGATTGATAATATAAGTTTTTTTGGTTAGTCCTACTAGTGGTTCCTTCAAGCATTGCCAAATCCCGTGGTTTTTTTTTTCCTATTTCAGGATCTTATTGTTTGTGATGAACATTGCACCATACTCTAATATATATATATATATATATAATTAAAATATGCTCGTCTAAAACTTGCTAAATTCATATTTGGGAAATCAGGTGGGCTTGAGAACAATCCAAGCATAACCGCATATTAAATATTAAATACATGTAGCATTTAATGGCAGTTGATATTTATTTTTGGAAAACGAGCAGAGCCCTCGCTTCCCCAATTCAAAATCCCGCGCAGAAACAAACAGTCGGGCAGAATGAATGGAGCTTTGAAACAGTCAGTCGGGCAGACGACACGGTCACAGAACGGGCTGATGACACGGAACTTGCGGATGACGCGGATGTACGCCGAGGCTCGGGAGCTGGCTCGAGCTCGTTTATAATAGGACGAGCTCGTCTTCTAGTTGGAGTTCTAACTGATGAGTCGAGCTCGATAGTGTCATTACTCGACTCGACTCGACTCGATTCACTCGTTTACACCCCTATCGTGAGAGATGGTATCTGATCGCCAAAAACAAGCTTGGAACCTGCAAATTTTAACACCTCTATTTAAAACGGACTGGCCCAAATAGCTCATGCTCGCGTCTTAAAACGGTAAGGGAGGCAGGCCGTCATCCCAAACACTGCTAGGCCTTCACGAATTCTCGCATTCAGCCCATCGTGGTGGTATTTGATTTGGGCCTTAGAGGGCCCTGTCCAGCTCCCGTGGTTTGCAGTCAAGAACCGGTCAGATCCGAATAGAATCGGGTTGGCTCGAACCCGCATATGGATCGGACTACAAGTTTTCCGGCTTCTTAGATGGAGTGAAGAGGCCGAAGAGAAGCGGCAGCGGCGATCAAAGATGAGCCTGAAGAACCTTCTCTGTTCGGCGGCTTTGCAGGGTGTTGCGGAGGCGCGTGCGAGGATATTTGGGCACGTTTTGAACCCGACGGGGAGGCGATCGCCTCACAAGATTCTACGCAAGAAGCTAATCGGTGAGAAGGTCGCTCAGTGGTACCCTTACGACATCAAGAACGATGACCCGCTCATCTTGGCTCGGGAAGAGAAGGAGTACGCGCTTCATTTATCATTCCTCTGTTCTAATACTCATTCTTTGGCCTATTTTCAGACAAATTTGTTATCCATTATTCAATTGATTTCATTACCCGAACACTTCATGTTGTCTTATTGCTTGCTCCAACAGTGATTTCATCACAGAATCTTCATATAACATCTCCAACTCATCAATGATATTACGACTTTTGCTGTAGATATTTCAATTCATTGGCTCTAACACCACATAGAAGTCTTAGGCACCTAGTTAGGGGTTTTAGTTACAAAAATTCAAGTGGTAAGCAAACACCATTGTGGATGCCAACTCTTAAAAAAAAGAGCATTGAAATTTGAAATTCAGAGCCAAGATGCTTCCTTAATTAGGTGCTCTCTTAGTTAGTAGAGGTAATTAGACATGGGATCTTATGGCTATCTGAGGTTTTTAAACCTATATCTAAAGAAGCCCTAATTCAACATCTTGAGAAATCTGCCTAAATAAATCACAATCTAGCTCAAAAAGGGAAACCTCAAGATCATCTTTTGTATGAAAAACTTTGATGAGTGATTCTTTTTTCTAAGAGATCACATTCGTTGCCATTAAGATCTGAATATCATTGCAAATCACTTTAACTTATCAAATTTTGATGGAAGGTAGTGGAGATGGCCTAAAATCACCAAGATTGTAGACTACTTGGCCCTATTGGATTTGGACGAGTTGGGCGAGATGCATACCCATTTGATTTGATTTTGATTATAAAATAGGAACAATCATCTTGATATATTTTGCTTGATGAGTGGGACTCTGTATCAAGATAAATTGATAGATAATCAATGAGATCTGATTTAGAGCACTATGCAAAATCAATTGGTTGATTTATTAAATAAATAAAATCAAATATGTGATGACATTATATGGTTAAAGCATGAATAAAAATTTTGAAAACTAATCAACTCCATGCTTGTGAATTTGAAGTGAATTTTAATAATAATGATGAACCAATTTAACCAAATATTAATAATAATGGTGAACCAATTTAGCCAAATATTAATAGTAGCAGGATACAGGGAAATAATCATTGTGGGGTGTTTGTTAATGATGTTTATGGAAATCATGTATTTCAAAATCTTGATTTAGATGATGGCATGACCAAAAATGTTAAAATTAAAGTTTTTTACATTTGGTGAAAATTGATCATTAAGTTTTTTTTATTAGATTTATTTATTTTTTTTAAATTACAAATTATTTAGTTTGAGTAGATCTAAAACAAAATACATGGAATGTATTTTTGTAGTAATAGATCTATTGGTGAGATTGTGACATTGGGTCATCAAATCATTAAAAAGAGTGCACATTTTAGATATCTCAGGTCTATTGTTCAAAGCAATGGTTAAATAGATGGGGATATTATTGGTAGAATTCAAGTTGGATGGTTGAAGCGAAGGAATGCATTGGGTTTATTGTGTGATAGAAAAGAACCCCTCAAACATAAGGGAAAATTTTATAAGATAGTGGTGAGACTTGCAATGCTTTATGAATCAAAATGTTGGCTACTAAAAGAGAAACATAAAATTAAGTTAAGTGTTGCAGAGATCAGGATGCTCTGGTGGATGAGTAGTTTTACACCTAGAGACAATGTGAAATAAGTATATATGTGAAAAGGTTGGAGTAGCTCCAATAGCAGATAAGATTAGAGAGAGTCGCCTTAGATGATATGGTCACATAAAATGTCGGTCTTCCGATGAAGTTAGGAGAGTAAATGTATTAGGTTTGGCCAATGTTAATAGAGGTAGAGGTAACCTTAAAAAGACTTGGTTAGAAAATATTAGAAATTATTATTTTTAATTAGATTTGTATGAGAATTTGACTATTAATAGAATACAAAGGAAAAAAAAAAGAATCATGTAGTCTACTCCACAGTGGAATAAAGGCTTGTTGTTGTTGTTGGGTGATAAGCAAGATTTGTAAAAGTTGAAATTGACTGGACAAGCAAAATTGTATTGGATGAGTATATGGAGAAATAAATGTAATTTTTTGGATGGTAATATACTGCGGCTTAAGCTGAAATGAAAGAACTTCCATTTGAAAATTACTCTTTGTTTTATCATGATTTCATGCTTGATGTGTTTAATTCATTGAAGTATTATTTATTCATTATGAGATTATTGAAGCTTTTAAAACCACATTCTTTAGGTTTAAGTTTAGTTTGAGACCCAATATAAAAAGATAGATGAACTCTTGCTATACTCCATTACTTTAGCACGAATTTGAACCCGCATTAGATTTTGAGCAAATGTTAAGTTTTTTATGTTTCAAAAAAATTATTACATATTTAGAGGGTGCGTTTTGTCATCAAAGAAGTTAAGTTCAATCTACTACACTTGTTGTATCTAAGGATAGTAACACTATAGTTAATAAATATATTATATGAAATTATTTATATCCGCATCTATGTCTAAAATTTGCTATCAAAGCATGATTTAAATGTCATTAAATCTATTATTATGCTAATGAGTGTCCAGGTATGATCTTGCATATAAATCTAGAGGAAGATAAATGATTCATTGATTTGATGTTGTTCATGAGTTTTATGAGTTGATTAGTAACTCTAAGAATGCTTCTGTTGACAAATTTTTAATTGTTATATGTTATATCATAACTATACTTAAGGAGTTTGATTAGAAGGGAATGCAAATTTTCAAGCTTTTTTAAGATAAAAAAGGTCAAAATGATCACTAAACTATTTATTGGAGTGTGTGTTGGGGGAAGGGTGGTTTCGAGTTCTTTTATTATCAGATTATCCTATGTGTCCAATTTAGTCCTTTAACTTCTTAAATCTTATTCAAAATATGATGTGAAACGTACATGCGATGATGAGTTTCGTAATGAAAGCTTGCACGCTTAATTTTAGATAGAACAATTTGGGCGAGTGGGGACCACGAAAATAATTTCAGAATTTAATCCCAAATCTGAAATTAAAATTTCAGTTTTGATAGTATTAAGTGGTTTCCTAATTAGAGCAATTAATTAGATTGAATTTGAATTTTGAATTCAAACTCAATTCTAATTTAATTGGATTGCCATAATCAAGGGAGCCATTTTAGGAAACACTTAATAGCCAATTAACTCCAAAATTTCAGAAAAAATTTGAATTGAATGGAGGGGGAAAAAAGGAAAGGGCGGCGGCAAGCTGGAGAGGGCCGGCGGCTGGGTGAACCGGCGGCTGCTGGGTGGGATTTGGGCCGGCGAGAGGGGGGGTGTTGGCTGGGTCGGGATTGCTAGGGAGGCCAGCGGCCTGGCTGGGGCGGAAGATCAGAGGCCGGCGGCTTTTGCTGGCCCAGGGAGACAGCACAAAGTGGAGGGGAGAAAACTCAGAGGAAATCTGAGAATTTCTTCCACGACCTCTTCGTCACGAATTCGGCTCTTCTTCTCCTTCACACTACAAGCAAGAATTAGATGGAGAACTCACAAAGAGATCTATCTAGCCCTTTGAACTCACTAAGAGATCAAAGGGGGGTGCACTCACAAAGAGAACAAAAGAGGCTAATTTTCATTTCATCAAAAACTAAACTCTTACATGAGAAATGGGCCATATAAATAGGCCTCAAAATGACAAAGAAAGTAAAGTACTAAAATGCCCCTTGGGCTACAATAGCTACCAAATACCCATAAGGGTAAAAACGGAAAAACATAAAATAAAAATAAACTACTACATAAAATGATGAAAATACAAATCATGATCGTGGCCGTCGATCTCCGGCATCTTCTGAAGGTACATGTGTCGAAATCGCTGTTGATGTCCCCATCAAAATAATTCAACTAAGGGCTATTTTGGATCAGTTTTGAGAATTTATGGATTAAATTAAATATATTATATAGTTGGGACTAAAAGGGCCTTATATAAATAGTCTAGGGACCATTTTGTCATTTTTTTTAAAATTTAAGCATAAGGAGAGATTTTGCAAATTTATTGTTGATAGGGGAGATGGATGAATTTCGTGTCTAACTTTTCCCTAGATTACATTAATTTAAAATTGGAACCACATCTTTAATCATTTAAGTAGCTTGAGTAGATAAACTTATTATTTCATTATTTTGGAGTTGTTTAGTTCCTATTCAATTACTGGTTTTAACTGATAGAAGTGGGTATGATGTATTGCATATCAATGTTGCTTATATTATTTTGGGTAACTTTGGTTATATGATCTTGTTGTTACTCATTTTGGAAGGTCTAATATGTATGGCTTTCATGACTAATGGAGAATGATAATTTTGAAACCTGTTAATTTGAAGAGTAAATCTATGTCTACGAAAGAAGCTAGTTCTCTTAATGAAGTAAAAAATTATTTGTGTAGTTCGAGCCTACATACATTTGAGAAAGAGAGTAGACAAGTGGAGTTGAAATATACATTGGTAGCTATTGAGTTGAATAATATGTACCTAAGATTGTCTGTTAAACAAATGTTGGTTGATTTTCTAGATATTTTGTTTGATTTGCTTCCTAATGCATTACCACCATTTAGGGGCATAGAGTATTCTATTGATGCATCTTATATTACTTAATATTTTTGTGGTGGTCAAATTACCCAAAATTATTGTTTTTGATCGGAATGTGAAATTTCATAGTTATTTCTAGAAAACTCTATTAAAAAATGAGAATACAACTTGAATTTTTTTATATGCTTATCTCATGCAAACCGAGGTAATTAATATGAGTTTGGGCGATTTATTGAATTGTTTGATAAAATATCATGTATATATAGTGGGATTGATATTGCCAATAGTTGAGTTTTGCATGTAATTCATCTGCGAATAGGCTTACAAGTATGAGTCTATTTCACAATGTCACATTATTTCCACCTAGAAGCCCAATTGATCTTTTTGAGCTTACTTTTAAGTGAACGCCTCGTGCATTTAGACAATCATTTAACATAAAATATACATCTCTTGCATGGGAGAAATCACAAAACATTGGCTGCTAACTATGATATTTATAGGATTTCTGATACTATAATTAGTGGTAAGTGGAATTTAAGCTAGGGGATAAAATAATGGTGTATTTGAATTCAAGTAGGCTTTTTTCAAGATTAGTTAAAAAATTAAATTCAAGAACCGCCAAACTATTTAAAATCATCCAGCCAGAACAAGCGCTTATAAATTAGACATTATAGAAGACGTGAACTTATTTCATGTACTCAGATTACTCTCATTCCATCTCTTCCTTGTGAATTCCTTGTACAAAATTGTATAGCTTGTTCCCGAAGCTATTCTAGATGAAATTTTGCTTACTCTTAATGATGGATTCCTTAGATATCGTGTGCAATAGCATGCGTAAACTGTTAAATTGAGAGAATTGGAGAGGAAAAAGACTTAATTTTATTGCTCAAACCTGCCCCTATTTATAGATCTATACAACATATAATTGATGAGGATATATGACCTTGGAGAGTCTAGCCGTTGATCTACGACCACAATTGTGCCACTTTACTTTTGATCATCATTGTAATAGATTTATTATTGATGTATTAGTTTATGAGTTTTATTGTACTTTTCCTTTTATGCCCCCACTTGAGGGCCTAGTCATGTGTATGCCCTAGGGACAAGATGGTCTTTGTATTTCTCTTCTCTGTATTAGCTATTTAAAGCCTTCCCCTCCTTTGAGGGTTAATGAGTGATATTATGAAAATTTCAGCAATTGTGTTTTGAGAGCTTAGAGTTTTTGTGAGGAGAAGTCCCTAGGTGAAGGGCTGCGTAGTACCCACTAATCGTAGGAAGCATCAGGATTCGTGGTCTTTATCTTCCCCCACCCCCCTCTCAGCCGAACCCCCATCAACACCCCAATTCCTGCCGGCTACCTCCCTCCCCACCTCCAAGCCGCTGCCCCATGGTCCCCTTCCTTCCACCCAACCGCCGGCCACCCCTCTCCCAACTCCAAACCGCCGGCCCCAACCGCTAAACCCTAACCCTAATTCTAGCCGCCGGCCATTCTAACCCCAACCCTTTTGCCGCCAAAATTCAAATCATCCATTTAACTCTTTCCATTGTTAGAAATCTTAAATTAGGAAAGTTTTCCAAATTTAAATTTTAATTGATTTGAATTTGAAGTCAAAAAAAAAAAAAACAATTGTTTTTTTTTTTAAGTCATTTCCTAAAATAGGATAACCTATGTTGCGAAAGTTTTAGGAAAGTTTAATCATAATAAAGTCATTATTAGATGTTCTTAATACGCCATCGAGACTCCTTAAATCAAAACTCGTTATATTTCTAAGCTTTGTAACCAGCCAATGCGTTCCAGATGCAAAAGATGACCAAGTTTGCATTTGTGGGCTTACTATCTACTTTCTCAAGAAAAACAGTTTCTTAAAGAGCACTTGCTGACTCTGAATGCTCTGTTAGATGCTAACTTAGGTTTCGTTTGGGATGGCTTTCTTACTGCTTCTTAAAACATCTTTCTAGTATTAAAATTTTAATTTTTGAATTAGAAAGCCACTTTAAAAAGAGTAAGAAAGCCGTCCCAAACAAAACCTAAGCACATTTCTTATGTTCAGCATTTTAAAGAACTTTGTTGTATCTGAATGAGGCCTTCTTTACAGGCGATTGGCTAAGCTCGAAATGCTCAAGCGTCGTGGTAAGGGTCCTCCTAAGAAGGGCCAGGGAAGGCGAGCTGTGAAGCGCAGCAAGTAGTAAGTTAAAATCACCTTTATCTTCTTAGTTCATTTTCTTTTGGTCATCATTAAAAGGCATCACTAGTGAAGCTTGATACTCTTTTTCTTGATTATTTGCGTGTCTACTGTTACATGCATGTAGGAAGCCATGTATTTAAGTTATTTGCTGAGAGTCTGTTAAGTTCCCTGTAACTGATAAATAGTGACAATTTCTACTTCTGGAAAACTGAAATGAATTTCATGGTAGAAGTTTCTGAGCTTAAATAGAAGAAAGAAGAGGGAGTATTTTGATGTGTTTGGCAGGCACACAATAATAAGGCCATAAGCTAGTGAACAACCCAAATGAAGGATGTGTTCCCTGATTCCTCTCTTCTTATAAAATGGCCACCCACCATTTCTGTGTGATTTTATGTTCAATATCATATTATTAACATCAAGACATTTGCTTTTAACATTTGGCATAAGGATGTATAACACAAAATCCTACTTAGCTTAAGGCTTTCGTTTGGAGAGAAATTATTATGTGCGGAGGCTGGATGCAAAACGTCGTCCGGAAACCAACCAGAATGTGTCACGGCAGCGGTACCGAATGAAGGGGTGATGTGGCACATTCTGGTTGGTCTTCGGACGGCGTTTGGCGTCCGCGCAAAATAATTTCTCGAATGGAACAACTCTCTTACTATTTTCAAGAATCAGTTTTCTAGTATAAAATTTCTAGTTTAAAAAAAAATTGTGTATCAAAATTGTTTTGGAAAGCACTAAATAAACTATCCCAAACGAAACCTAGAACACGATAAAAAAAGTTTTCAGTTTGTTCTATTAATGATATATGACGAGCATAAACATTTTCCATCCATTTAATGGCGGCCCTGAAAATTAGAAATTTCACCGGCAAGACTCAATTTTGCCTTCAGCAGGTTATATTCCTATGATGATCCCCTTCTGGAGGCCAATCTAGATGGACCTTTTCCTTGGAAGAAAGCAAAGTATTTTCTCTTTCAACATCTCTTGGGCTTAGGGGTGTAAGTTAACCGCCCGAGCCGGCTCGAGCTCGAGTCGTTTATGGGCTCGTGAGCCGAGCTTATCGAGCTCACAAGTCGAGCTCGAGTTCGAGCTTAAGCCGGCTCGATTAAATATTAATATTTTTAAAATAATTTTATTTTATTTATTAAATTTAAATATTAAAAAAATTAATAAAAATCATCTAAGTTTTATTTAAATGTTAAACATTTCATAATTTTTTCTAAATTTTAACTAAGTTTGAAAATTCCCGCTTAAATTTTAAAAAATCCGCCTAAATTTAAAAATTCCCGCCCATAACTTGTGAGCCGGCTTGAGCTTGTTTACAATGAGACCAGCTCGAGTTCGAGCTCGCTTTCCAACTAACGAACTTGGCTCGATAAGGGTCTAAACTCGACTCGACTCGTTTGCACCCATACTTGGGTTCGATGGCTTCTCTATTTTGTTATCTTGAGAAATGTTTCCAACTTAGTTGGAGTTCAGATGGTTATGGATTTAATTTTTGAAGTTTTCAATTTGATTTTGCTTCTAGATTCATACTCAATCAAGATAATTTTTTGATGATGATGATATATATATATATATAATTATTTATTTAAATTTAACATTTATTACATTATCTGATTTGATCTCAACCATCCAATCCTTGAACCTCTCTTTTTGATTTGATTTTCACAACGTCAATCAAAATATAAATAGAATAAACTAAAATAAAAATAAAAAATAAGAAGAAAAGGGGGCCCAATTGTCCTTTTAATTAATTGTGTAAATGAAGTAGATAACCAAAATTAGTCTTTAGGGTGGGTATGATTTTAGAAAATTTAACATAAAATTTACAAAATTTGTGGGATTTTTAGATTAGACCGCTTCTAGATTCTGACCTTTTCTCTCTTTTTTAGATCTATAGTTGGAAAGGAGGCACGTTGGCCCATGTCAGGTAGATGTATTATATATTTATATGAATTAGGTTGAGTCGAATATGTGCGTAATTAAGCTGAGCTTATTTAAATTTTATTGAGCTCGAGTTCGAGCTCGACTCGATCTCATTTGGCTTGACCTTGACTCATTAAAAAATTTGTAGGCTCATGCTCTTGCTTGATTGCATGAGCTCATTTGGAGCTCATTTGGAAAGCTTGAGCTTGATTCGATTATTCAGCTCGATTTCTTAGTTTAAATTAAAATTTTGGTTACTTTAATTTTTTTTATTTGTAATATAAATTTAGTTTTAAAAAGTTAAAAATATATTATATAATATTAATTTAAATTAATTTTAAAATATATTTAAAATTAATCAAGCAGATCTACGAGCATATATATATCAAAAATAAAAGTTTGATAATATAATATTATTTGTATTATTAGAATATATTCATATAAATTTGGATTGAACTCAATTTGAACCCACAAGTGAGCCATTTAATATTTTTCCTAAATTTTTTTACTTCTTGGCCTGTTCTTTTTATTTTTGATTAATTAACTTAAATTTTATAATTGACAAGTTATAAATTGTTTTAATTAAAACAAACTATTAAATCAATTTTGAATCAGATCCAAAAATAACCTGTTGACCCGTGTGGACACATAATTTGTTATTTCTTTGATTAAACAAATATAAAATAAAATATAAAACAAGAAATTCTAGAACATGACACATAAGCTCTGAATCATGGAAAATTGGAAAATCAACATTAGGGGAAGATATTTACAAAAAAAAAAGTAATTTAAATTATCAAAATTAAAACTTCATAAATTTATATTTCATTAGACCTTCATATTTAGTATGCCATCAAATATGCAATATAATATTATTTGTGACTGTTTTTGGATAAGAGTGATTTTTTTTTTAAGTTAATAAAATAAATATTTGATTAATTATTTGTACATTATATTTTTTTTTCAAAAATAAAATAATTTTAAGATTAATTTTGATCAATTTTTTTATTGTATAAATGGCCCACAACGCGTCAGGGACGGAGCCCGTGTATTTTATTACGGTTGACCCTTCTTATTCAGGCCGCCTTGTGCTTCTCCTTCGCATTCCTCTCTCGTTCTGTCTCCGCCGGCAAAAGTGACCGTTTCTTACCCTGCTTCCTTCCTCCTTCTCTCAGCCTCCAGGTGTGGAATAGAAAAGAGAAGAGGGGCTAGATCGGTTGTAGATTGGAGTATAGAATAGTAATTAAAAGTAACGTCTTTCTCTACTCTTCCGAAGAACAAGGGGCAGTCCATCCGATATCGTCTTCGACCTTTGAGTGCTCATCTTTCCCCTGGGAGGATGATGAACAGTACGAGCGCTTCTCCGGCCGCGCCGATCTCTGCTTCTGGGGATGGGTCGGACGCGAGGAGGAATTCCAAGAGACCTAAATGTAAGTTTAAGCTATAAGGGATGAAATTTGGTTCATTTTTTGCTTTATTTATTTCTTAGGTTAGCTAATATTTGGATCTCGGTCTTTTGATTACTCACCACAACCTATGGTTATGCTTTCTCTGTTGGAAAAAAAGATTTATTTTATTATTTTATTTTTATGTCTCTCGTGGCTTAGGGTTCAACTAGGTTTTTTTGGTTCTCGCGTTATCCTCTAGATCGGATCCAATTTATTCGGGAAAAGATTAAAAATAAAACATTTATCAAATTGGGATGAGAAGTTGGATTTCTGTTCATTTTTTTATGAAGGAGTATAATTTCGCTACTCCTGATAATCACCGGGAAATTTATTTGATGTTGTTGTGTATTTAAGATTTTAGGTTTAAACAGGAAGAGCTTCCGGCGTCCAATCCAAATCTCATCCCTCAATGGGTGTGCTTCCGATTTGAGTACCTGTGATTTAGGGTTCATTTGGTTGCTGAGGATTGAAAACTTTTTTTTTTATTTAAATTATGATTTAGTTTGAAATGATTATATTTGAGGGTTTGACAGAATTTAGGGAGTTCATAGTCAAGGTTGATTTGTAAACTCTAACTACAACTAACCAAAGGATGAATCTAACAAATAAAATCATTTTCCTAACTGTGTTTTCTATTTTAAAGCAAACGAAGGGATCAATTTCTTATAGATAGAAGGACCTGATTTGTTTGACTTGGCTTAATCGATTTCTTATGATAAGTTGGCTTTGCTTTTGGCCTTCTAATTCCTCACATGCAGTTCAAACTTCCGGGTTTTTTCCGAAGAAGATGACCTCAAAATTTCTTGGCGTTTGTTCCTTGTATACATGGAAGTTTAATAAAGATTTTCATATATTGGAAGACTATTTTACATTTATGTTCATCTTTTTCTGCCAAAGACTATAACTAGGCTTGGTCTGATATTCATCTGGGTATTTATCTGATATGTATACGCTCTTGGTTTCAGATTCAAGGTTTACACAGCAAGAACTTCCAGCTTGCAAGCCAATTCTCACTCCTCAGTGGGTATGCTCCCATAATTATATTACTTGTGATTGTTTGTGAAATTTTGAATGATATTTATTGCGGAGAATCTGTCATCTTATGTAGGTGATCTCTATTTTCACTTTGGTTGGCATAATCTTCGTCCCCATTGGTGTTGCTGCGCTGCTTGCTTCTCATGATGTAATGTGCCATTTTAATAATATCAATCTTCCACAACTTTTTGCTTTGTTTGCGGTGGTAAATTTAAATACTGACATAGTTTCCATTTTCTAGGTTGTTGAAATTGTTGATCGATATGAAACAGATTGCATTCCAGGAAATGATAAGATTGGACACATTCAGAATCCAACAAGTAACAAAACCTGTATACGGGTACTAACGGTAAGATATACAAAGTGCTTGTCAGATTTGCTCAGATTTTATTTACCTTTTTTTTATTTGAGAAAAAAAAAATCTAGACAGGGCTGAAATTATCCCATATGCACTTGGATTTTGTTTAGAAACTGAAATTATAAACAATAGTTCTTGACTGCTGATGGTTTATGAAATGGATGATTGCTTTTCTGATATGATAAATAATCACTAAGGCAGGCTTGAATGCCTGTGAGGCAGGGGAAATTATTATGTGCGGAGTTCAAATGTAGAGAATCTTTTGGATTACTGCGTACCCTATGCGTAAGCTCTACGTATTTGTAGATATGCAGTAAATAAGCAACAAATAATTAGTTGTGAGGATTTGCTGCGTATCTACAAATACACAGAGCGTAAGCAGAGCATACGCATTGCGTCCAGTAATCCAGAAGATCCTCTACGTTCGGACTCCGAACAGAATAATTTCCCATGAAGCAGGCTTTTTTTACTGCATCTCTATGATTGGTTTTTTATTTCAGTCATAGTGGTTCATAGTTTTGGTGGGGTATCTAACCGCACCTCCAAAACTTCCTTTTAATAAGAGCAAACCAATCATTTGATTAAACAGTATGGATAATATGAGAATTATCGGTTGCAGGTACCCAAGGATATGGATAAACCTGTTTATGTGTACTATCAACTTGACAACTTCTATCAAAACCATAGGAGGTATGTTCAAATTCTTTTTAGTTTAGCTTTCATTGGATGCTATTTATTACATTTCATTGACATAATCATAGAAGTAGTAGCAAGTCAGTACACCTTAACGTAGAAATTTCATTTATCTCCTTCCATAAGCATCTTCTTCCTATACAGATACATGAATTACTTCTGTGGAACAGTTCTTTTTTCTCTTCTTATAGAAACTAAATTTCAGGTATGTCAAGAGCCGAAATGATCAGCAGTTGAGAGATAAGAACAAAGCTAATGAAACTAGTGGCTGTGACCCAGAAAAGACTACTGCGAATGGAGTTCCTATTGTCCCTTGTGGTCTTATAGCATGGAGTTTATTCAACGACACATACAATTTCACCCATAATAATGGTAAAGCTCTGACAGTTAACAAGAAGGATATTTCATGGAAGAGTGACAGGAACCACAAATTTGGATCTGATGTCTTTCCCAAGAACTTCCAGAATGGTGCCCTAATAGGTGGTGGAAAGCTTAATCCTAAAATACCGGTAAGTTTTTTTTCTTCTTTTCAAATCTAGTTTGATTTAGGCTTCGTTTGGGACAGTTTTTTTGTTGCTGTTTCTAAACCAGCTTTCTAGTACAAAAAATTCTTGAATTAGAAAATTTTATACTAGAAAGTTGTGTCAGGAAGCAGTGCGAAAGCTGTCTCAAACGAAGCCTGAAATTGCATGGTTTACTATTAGCCTGACCATATTTCTGCTGTTATGTTGATCTTTACAGTTGAGTGAGCAGGAAGATCTCATTGTTTGGATGCGTACTGCAGCCCTGCCAACATTTAGGAAGTTATATGGGAGGATAGAGGTGGATCTCAAAGAGAACGATACCATTACAGTGGTACTAGAGAACAACTACAATACTTACACATTTGGTGGTAAGAAGAAGTTGGTTCTTTCAACCACAAGCTGGCTTGGTGGAAAAAATGACTTCCTTGGCATTGCATATCTTTCTATTGGAGGAGTTTGCTTCTTTCTGGCAACACTTTTCACGGTCGTTTATTTGTTAAAGCCTAGGTGAGTCCTGCTATCAATATCTGTTCCAGTGTATAAACATGCTAACATAGATGTGTAACTTTTGAAACTAGTAGGCAACATTTTTCACGGACTGAGGCGGTAGGGGTGTCAATTAAGGTCAATCGGTTAGGTTCGGGTTCTGATTAAATCTGAGTTGACCCGAATTTAAACAGATCAACACCTAGCCCGACCCGTTTTTACAAATGGGTTAGATATTTGTACACGGATCCAACCATCGCGGGTTATCGGGTTGAACTGACCCAACCTGTGGACCCATTTTGGATAAAAATTTTTCATAAACAAAAATCAAATCTATTTAAATTTACTTATTAAAACATAACTTTGTTTTTAATACTGCATGTTTTTGTTATTCCTTTAGACTGAAACAATCATAATTCTTTTAATATTCATATAATCATATGCCCATGTCATTACAATATTTGTCCTTTAACCCCTCCTATACGTTAAATGCAAATATTTAATATTTGTGCCCGTCAGATCCTAGCTGAGGCACTCTTTCCTACTTTCCCTCTCTACAAACCCTTCAATCTGTCAATCAAATCGGTCTACAGCAAGAATGAATTACCAAGATAACGTAAGAAAAAAGATGAAGAATCCAAAAAATTTACAAACCGATGCACAACAGATATCTCCACCTTTTCGGAAGAAAAAAATGGTGATTTCGATTTTCGGATTGACGCGGCTTGCCTGACGGCTGACGCGATGGCAATGAGACTACACGCGGACTAGTGCTACAAAATGGGTTGAATTCGATGTTCTCGGGTCAAAACAGATTGATTTCGGGTTTCTGGGTCAACCATAATTGGTTTTGCAAACAGGTCCAAAACTCGAATCTGAACCCCACCCTTATGGTAAACGGGTTGACCGGGTTTTCCGGGTCGGGTCCGGGTAGGGTTTCGGGTCTTGTCAGTTTTTGACACCCCTAACTGAGGGTATGCACGGTAAACGCAGTGTGATCCATTTTGCAACTGATAGGAACCATAACTTTTTTTATCAATCAGTTATTTTCTTCTTAGAACTGAACTTCAATTTTGGACAAAGGTAAATAAAGGGCTTGGGTCACCTTAGTTATATTGGCACCTTAGGCAACAAGGATTAGCTTTTGATCTTGTTTTAAGATATGTGCATGCTTATATTCTTCCAAGTGATTTAGGCTTGAGATAACTTGATTATGTAGACTGCCATTAGTATAATGTTTCATATAACCTGGATTTGATCTACACAGTCATATCTTTGCATTTCCAAAAACTCTATTTTTATGATTAGCTCAGTTAATCAAACCCTATCTACATCATTACAGAGGCAACTTGGCTACTGTGCCCAGTTTTCACCATCTATATAACTTGGAATGGCTAGCTTCAAAAATAAACTTTAGAATATTGTTCTTGAAATCTTCCTTGTTGATAAAAGAGCTGATCATAGGCTTCATTTGGGACGGCTTTCTTTCCGCTTTTTAAAGCAGCTTTTTATTAGAAAAAAAATAATTTTTGTACTAAAAAGCTTCTTTAAGAAGCAGTAATAAAGCTATAATTTCTGGAAAAAAAAAACTGCCATTGTTGTCCAACATCCATTTTGAAAAACTGAAGTCTGGTGAATTTTATGCTTTAGCTTTATTAATACATTGATGCCATTCTTTCTTTCCTGATTTTCTTTACTATTTTTCTCCAGGAAACTTGGTGATCCGTCATATTTGTCATGGAACAATAATCGCTTAATGCAGTAGCTGTTCTAAAAGCTGACACAACGGTTCGCTAATGGCCTTTTTGTTTTATTCATGTACTATGTTTGTAGGGACCTTTGCAGATTGAGACTCGGTTTGACAATATGAATGTGTAATTAGTTGAAATTTCTTGTAATTTGACGATTCTTCACTTCAAATATACCTTTTTTTTTGCCATTACTTTGTGGTTGCCATTTGTATGATTTGATAGAGTTATAAATTTTTTAATAAATATAATATAATTTAAATTTGATTTAATTATATGCATTTGAAATTCATTATATATTTTGTTAATAATCCTTTAGTACAATTAAAATATCTATTAGTTGATTATTGATTTGTTATTATAATTATGTTCGTGAATATGTTCATTTATTCCTTGATAATTAATTTTCAAGCTTGATAAAGTACTTTTTTCATGTTGTATAGTTGCTTAAGTAATGACTTTATATTCTATGTCAATTTATTAATTATCTTATATATTATACATTTTGTTAGAAGCATATGCATAAAATATCATAAATGATAGCCAATCAAGAGACATGTGGATCATGAGAGAACATAATGTCAAAGGATAGGAAAAGAGAGAGGCATAGAGGATGAGACTTTTGAGCTAAGTTGCTTCCTATTCTTAGAAAAGAGCATGACAAAAAGAGGTCTCCTTAGTAGATTTGTAGGAGCATAGTCTGTCAGCTTAAAGGGTGATATATTTTGAAAGAGAAGAGATATAGAGTGAAGAATTTAGCAAAGGTTTATGTTATTTGGGCTCCTATATTATAACTATGGTGTTGAAAAGTGGATGGTTTCTTTTATAAAAGGCAAAATGTACAAAATGTAAGAAAAGTTCATCATGTTTATGTAACAACCCAAATTCTTATATATTAATGTATGATAAGCTTTGGCTTAATGGTTTTATAGTTTTGTTCTATTGATGTAACTTTCCAGAAGGATATTTATCTCCAGATTACTCTTGCACAAACATGCTTAACCTTAGAGTTTCTTAATGAAATTCTAACATTATACCAAAAGATGCATTGATGTTTAAGAGTTTAGCTTCTTTTTTACTTAAGTGTTTCACAATCTCTTCCACTTCCCACTTAAGTGACTGACGTCCTCATCAGAATCATTATCTCATAATCATCCACTAGACAGATATGATTCTATAAAAGATTCATAAAAGTTCAAGTGGTGGCTCACGTCATGTAGCACTTTGTCCCATATAGGATTCAAGAGATGGCTCTCATGGCATAGCATTTTATCTTGTATGACACTTAGTTCTCATCTTTAACCTAGTTTATTGCTTTGTACACTTTTGTAACAGCCCAAACTCTTAAATATCAAGATATTCTCTGCTTTGGCTTATTAGACTCTCAATTTTATTTTGTTTGTGTGACTTCCAAGGAGGTTAGCCATCTCAAGATTGCTTTCGCACTAGCACACTTAATCTTGGTGATGGAAATTCAACCATTACACGAAAAGATGCATCGATATATAAGAGTTTTTTTTTTTTTTTTTTTTTTTTTTTTTTTTTTTAACTCGAGGGATTTCACAGTTCAATCGGCTTGAGATCTTATCGATGAAGGACGAGAATAAAGAAGAGATGGAGAAAGACTCTCTTACAATACTAGGCTTTTATCTTCTACCTTTAGTCTCACCTACTTGACCACTTCATTATGGAAGCTAATTGACATAAATATGGCCAGCTTGAGATGTCATTGTAAGCCTTCAAAATCTTATCACTCTAATAAAAGTTCGTCACGTTGTATTATATAGAATCCGCTAAGAGGCGACACATCTATTATGTTACAATAACTACCTATCATGCCTTGTAAGCAACCCAAGGACCAAAATTATGAATCATATCACCTTTTAGGGATAATGCATAGCTTTTGAGTGCTTCCAAGCATAAAACCTAGACTATATATTTTGTTGTTTTTCAGCACCCTCTATAAAAACTCCCTTCTTCTTCTTCTATGAAAGAACCTTTTTTTCAAAACTTTCATAGTGGACATCTCTCTCTTATTATATTAGGAACATAGGCTACAAATTTGAATAACGTAAATCATAATCTTTGTATGTCACCTTCTTCCTCTGCCTTGCTTTCTTTACTCTCCTCTTCATAAGGATGCTTGGAGACAGCTCTCTGCCATGTCTTCTCCAATATTGCTCAAATCATTGCAACCTTCATAGCAACATATACAACTTTCTTCTTATGAATCTAGAAGTATATTGAGTTGAAGGCTTATCCTCTATTCTCTCTCTTATAATTGCCATCTCCTTTCCCTCATTTGTTGTTTCACACTATCCTAATGGTAGATCAAATTTCATTGTTCATGCCTCTTATTATGTCCATCCTCTTAGGGTTATTATAAGGAAATATCATGTTTAGATACTTGGGATATTATATTCATTTGATGGTATCATCAGTATTAGTCGTCGTCATCATATTACCATTATTGAACCACTGACATATGCTTGAGCTAGCCATAATCTAGGCATGCTGGCCTAGTCGGCCCATATGAATCATCATTTGGAAATATTTTTTATCATTGTAGGGGGCATTTGGATTGTCGATTATTGATATATAAGGAATATTTTGAATAAAATCTAAAATGGCATGCACAAAATTATAAACAACATTCATATCATTTGAAGAGATTATTCAAGGTTTAATACCTTTTGAATCCCTTGAGAACATCTATGAGCTCTTAACACATCAAGATTCATGATACAATCTTCAATTACATTTTAATAGTCAGTTGCATGAGCTATAGTACCCTTCATTTATGTCACCATCGTCCCTATATGACAACTTTTGTTTGCATCCCAATCATCTCTCTCAATATTTATATTATAAATATCGCTTGGGGCCTTACGCAAGAACCAGCTCCAAGTACACCAACCACTACAATTGTGACAAAACTACAATATTTTTTTTGGGAGATTTACATACATACCACCTTATACTATTCTATTTACATATTTAACACCTAAAACTTTAATATTACATAAATACCACTCATAGTTCATTTTCATATCAAATATGAGTGGTAGAAATGAAATATATGAGTGGTATGAAAAAAATATAAGTGGTATATTTGATATTAAAATAATATAGGGTGGTATGCATGTAATATTAAAGTTTTAGGTGTTAAATATGTAAATAGGATGTTTTAAAGTGGTATGTATGTAAATTTCCCTTTTTTGTTTCATACTTTTTTACATTCATAACACCTAAAACTATTGAAAATACATATTTAATACCTAAAGTTTTATATTTACTAATATACCACATAAAACCCCTCTTTTAATCAATTCTAACATTATGTTTAAACCTTACGTAAAAAATCACTATCAGCAATTGTCTTCCCAGTTAATGGCATCCTTTCACAGTAAATACAAGTATCTCAGCGCTTCAATGGAGTGGCAGAATAGAAGGAAGTGGAGATTTTATGTGCTATATTAATAAACATAAAAGTTTAGATATTAAATATGTATTTTTAATAGTTTTAAGTGTTTTGTATGTAAAAATCCTTTTTTTTTTGTTTTCATTGTATTAACATTATCTAATTAGCCAAACATTATAATTTTTTCGTATTAGTTGAAGATATTCAATTTGATAAGGTTCCATAGTTTTTTTTGTTCTATTTTCTTATATATAAAATCATATATCCATGCTCTACTTTATTTAATTGTTATGTGTCAATTGAAAATGAGAAAAAAGACAAGCGAGGTTGATCCTTATTGTAATGTCATATCAAATTATATGCGTGAAAAAATGGTTTATTTAAAATAAATTAATATTAATATTAATAAAGATTATATATATATATATAAACCCCTAAATTACAACATAAAGTTAAGCCTGAATCTTTTCCGCAATAGATTTTTACCCTCGATGGAATCTCGGGAGCAAACGACAGCGAGGGGCTATAACTGCGACAAAGAAGAAAATTTCGGTAGAGCGAGTGGGAAGTCCAGCGGTGGAGATGGACAAGCTATTCTCCCTATTTTCAACCTCAACCGGTAGAAGTTCGTCGGCGCCGGCGGCGACGGTCACCTCCATCTTTATATACCCGATCAAGTCTTGCCGAGGGATCTCGGTTCCTCAGGCTCCCATCACCTCTACTGGTAATTTCGTCAGTTTCTTTGTGGAAAAAAATACATGAATGTTTATTGTTTCTAGTTCATTTTTCAACACCTGCATCACTCGTGAGATTTCTTTGTTGTTGTTTTTTTGTTCGCAGTTGTGTCTTAGCAGCTCTTAGGTTTTGCCAAGCTCGTTATTCTGCTGCATTTGTTGTTAAGGGTTTCTGAATAGGGTGGACTTAGAAATTTCATCGATTTCTGCACCAAGCGTGTTTAAGGGGACGTGCTACTTAAAATTTTATTACATTTTTAATATATTGTTTTTACTGTAAATATTTAATTATTGAAAAAAATTGTTAATTTATATGTTTAAATTAAGAAAAATATGCTCCCCCATTAAAAATTTCTTGGTTCCTGTGTCCGCCTCCCATCGCACTGATATAAATCTGCTTGAATGAAGCGCCCCTGATGAATATGGCAGTTTTCAAATTGTTTTAAAATCAGCTAATACCTATGAAATTAGTTTAGGGATGAAGAAATGCAAGTAGCGCAGGGAATTCTTAGATCACTTTTTAGAAACAGGACGACCATGTTTGATAGCTATGCTTCTATTCTGTTTTTGGAACAAATGGTTTGTTTCATGAAATTGCGAAAATACCTACATAGGCATTCACATGTTTTGGAAATATACCTGTGGCTGATTCGATAAATAGACTAATTAATTTGATATCAATAAGATGAACTATTCATTAATTAGTGTTATATTAATATCATAAGATTTTATTAATATATAATAATTTAATATTTTGATTTAGGTTAATTAACTAATTTCATATTTAATGTAAATAATAATTAACTCTTTTATTAAACAATTAAATCTTTAATTATGACCATAAAATTTCATTACTATTCAATCTTAAGAATGGGACCTTCTGTAATTAAATAATTGATTAAGTATTTAGAGATATTTGATTTATTTTAATTAGGATAATTAGAAAATTATTAACAATTAATTGATATCATTAAAATTTTATTAGGATTTAATCGATAATTATGCCTAAGATAATTAATTAGTAGATTAATTTGTAAGGGTAATTGACAACTAAGGAATCATTTAAGATAATTAGGATTAATTAGTATTTGATTTAATTATTAATATTTTCTTAGTAGTTACTTATAATAATTAAGATTGGAATTACTAATTAATTCATAAATAACCAAGGTAATTATTAAGTTAATTTTGGATTAGATAAGGTCTAATTCATTAAAGTTTGATTATTAATCTATGACGCACAGACACGGACACGGCGACACGGATACGACACGACACGGGACACGTCAGTTATTAAAAATATAGGACACGAACACGGATTGGACATGATATTATAGTTTTATATTTAAAAAATAGTGTATAAAAATTAAATAAGTTTAATTTTAAAAATAATTTAAAATAATAAGTCATTTAATTAGAATTTGTGCTTAAAATGATTAGTATTAGGATATCGAGAGTCAGACGTCGATGCCGTTTATTAGTCACCGAGAGAGGAGATGAAAATACCTTCAATGCCAAAAAGAAATGAAAATGAGAATATTCAATGATTGGGTATTAAGTGCGGACGTTGATTTGGTGTTGTGGATAGGAAATATAAAATTTATTTTAAATCTCGCCAAATACAAGAAATTATATTTAAAAAAATTCATAAAATATTTAAGATATGCGTGTCGGACATGCGTGCCCAGTTTGTATTTAATATTTTTTAATTGAACACGTTTTCGGCCTGTCTGACACGTGCCGGAGGAGTGTTGGGCGAGTGTTGTGTCGGATACAGTGTCAGACACTCCACGCCTCTTTGAGGAGAAGTGTCGGTGCATCATAGGTATTAGTTAATTATAATGTTTTGGCATGGTATCATTAAATTATCAGTTATTAAGTATATTAAATTATGGTTAAACTATTTATTATGTTTATTTAAGAATTAACTATAATTTTATTTAAGATCATTATGATTTAAAATATTAATTAAAATTGATTTTGATCAATTAAAGATTAATCGATAACTTATGTGTATTAAAAGTTAATTAACTAATCAGTGATTATGATAGTAACTTATATTATTTAGGGTGTGAATATATTTAATTAGGATAATTATTACTTAAATGAATTAATTACGAATTAAATACTTCATTTTCAATCATGTTTTATTTTTATTGTTTTTAAAAAATAGAAATAAATGTCTTTTTATACATGGTAAAAAAAATTCATTTGAGTTGACTACTCCTACACTATAAAATTAATTAATCTTTTAACTCAATATCGATACTTTGATTACTATCCATTTGGGTGTTATTTTAATATTTTTATATGTTTGATGCAAGATGAGATCATCATAAATTTATATGAAAATACTGAAAAGTTGCATCATACTATTGTTTTTGTGGAAGTTTAAGATATATATATATATGTTTTTTCACCTAGAGATGGGCTCATACATAATTTTTTTTTTTAGTTTTTTATTTTAATGTTTGTGCATATGCGCCTAAAAGTTCTAGCTTAAGTGTTATGCTCTTTGGCTCCTAGGCTAGAGGTCACATTTTCAGGTATTGTTTGTGACATTCTTTAAATTCAATATTCACTGGCTTCTTGTGTGAATTTTGATTGATAAATAGGCTTGTTTCTCCCCTTTCTCTATTTGTAGCTTGCATTATGGGATACTTTCAATTAATATGATATTTTTCATTGGTTTTCATCTTAATTAAAACAAAAAGAGGGAATATGTGACTGCATTGTAAGTTTGGCAAGTTTATCTTCTTGCTTATGTTTCAAGGATATTTAATGTGTAAGAATGATTGCCACGTATGAGATACTCATTGCATTGAATATACATCTTGAATATCTTCTTTAAAAAAAATTTAGGCTTTAGGTGGGATCGCCAGTGGATGGTCGTCAATTCAAATGGGCGAGCACTTACCCAAAGGGTGGAGCCAAAACTTGCTTTAGTTGAACCAGAGCTTCCACCAGATGCCTTAGATGTCAACTGGATGCCTTCAGATAGTTCATATATGGGTAAAAATATCTTACTTGTCTCTTCCTTTCAGTATTGGTTTTGTTTATGTGAGGCCTTATTAATTCATTGTTGCTTGGTTTTAATTGACCTGATTGTGATGAAGATTACTTTGTTTCTGTAGTTATTAACTGAAAACAGAAAGGGAAACATTTAGGGAAACTTTCATTCTTCAATTAGTTAATATTTCTAGTAAACATTCAGCTTTCTTGTTTAACTTTGCTAAAGTGGATACGCTATTAAATTGAATTTAGAATGACGGTTTTTTTTTGCGTGCCCGCACACTCTGTGCCTTTTAATTACTCCTACATTTTAATTCATGTTTCTATGGCTAAGGACAGGCACATTTAGTCCTACCTGCACAGTTGAAACTGATGGTATCAGCTATAATAATTTTTTTATAGAATAAAATAAACACGCATTAAAAGAATCACTTTTCACAATGTAGATCAGCACCACTCAAAATTCATCTCAAATTCTTGGTTTCATGGTCATTGGATTATTTTAGTCATTTTGCCAGGTTGTTCTTTATATCACCAAATCCATTCCACAAAATTGATCCAAATGATACACGTTTAACAAAAAATATCTAGTAAATTTTTTTTTGTAATTGTATTTATAGAAGCCTCTCTATATTTGTAGCCTTTTAGTACATTAGCATTACTACAATAATTTTTTACATTTCTTGGTCAAGATTTCAAGAATTTAGCCTGGTTTTCATGTGGTTTTCACAGATATGTCTCAGCAACTTTATTATAGGAATCCAATGGGACGACTTATATCATCAACAACAATAACAACAACATCAAGCCTTTATCCCACTACGTGGGGTCGGCTACATGAATCCTTTTTCTCCATTGTGTCCTATTAAAGGTCAAATTCTCGTTTAAATCTAATAAAGAAAGGCCATTCCTAATATTTTCTAACCAAGACTTTTTAGGTCCGCCTCTACCTTTCTTAACATAAATCAAATCTAATACCTCTACTCTCCTAACCGGGTCATTGGAAGGCCGTCGTTTTATGTGACCAAACCATCTAAGGCGACTCTCTCTAATCTTATCTTCTACTGGAGCTACTCCAACCTTTTCACGTATATGCTCATTTCGTATCCTATCTCTATGAGTAAAGCCACTCATCCACCTGAGCATCCTCATCTCTGTCACACTTAACTTAGTATTATGCTTCTCTTTTAATGGCCAACATTCAGCACCATAAAGCATTGCAGGCCTCACTACCATCTTATAGAATTTTTCCTTTAGTTTGAGGGATACTTTTCTATCACACAACAAGCCCGATACATTCCTCCACTTCAACCATCCAACTTGAATTCTGCTGATAATATCCCCATCTATTTCACCATCACTCTGAACAATAGATCCAAGATATCTAAAACGTGTACTCTTATTAATGAATTGATCGTCCAAAGTCACAATCCCCTCACTAGGTCTATTACTACTAAAATTACACTCCATATATTCCGTTTTAGATCTACTCAAGCGAAAACCTTTAGACTCTAAGGTTGACCTCCATAATTCAAGTTTACCTTCAACTCCCTCTCTAGTCTTATCAACAAGAAGAATATCATCAGCAAAAAGCATACACCAAGGTACATCCTCTTGCAAATGTCTAGTGAGAACATCCATGACTAAAGCAAAAAGATATAGGCTTAAGGCTGATCCTTGATGTAACCCAACCGAAATAGGGAAATACTTGGTCAATCCACCTTGTGTTTGAACACAAGTAATAGCTCCTGCATACATATCTTTAATGATTTGAATATAAGCATTATTAACGTCTTTCTTCTCAAGAACTCTCCATAGCACTTCTCTTGGAACTTTATCATATGCTTTTTCTAAATCAATAAATATCATATGTAGATCCTCCTTATTTTCTCTATATTTCTCCATCAAACCTCTTAATAAATGTATGGCTTCCATAGTCGACCTACCCGGCATGAATCCAAATTGATTTTGAGAAACATCAGTATCACGCCGCAGCCTATGCTCCATAACTCTTTCCCATAGTTTTAAAGTATGACACATTAACTTAATACCTCTATAATTCGCACAATCTTGTACATCACCTTTATTCTTAAAAATAGGAATTAACACACTCATTCTCCACTCATCTGGCATCTTCTTAGTCTTCAAAATAGTATTAAAAAGTTTAGTAAGCCAAGAAATCCCTTCATCTCCTAAGCATTTCCACACCTCTATTGGAATATCATCAGGTCCAACAGCTTTTCCACCCTTCATTCTATTTAAAGCCTCTCTAACTTCAGTTTTACTAATACGCCGATAAAAACAGAAATCTTTACTTTCATTTAGGGTGCTAAGGTCACTATAGTCAATCTTATTATCACACACTTCATTAAAAAGTTTAGCAAAATATCTCATCCACCTTTGTTGAATATCATCTTCTAAGAAAAGTATTTTTTGATCTTCATCCTTAATACACTTCACTTGAACTAAATCCTTACTACTCCTATCTCTTTGTTTGGCTAACTTATACATATATCTTTCTCCCTCCTTAGTATTTAATCTATTATATAAATCGCTAAAAGCTAATGTCTTTGCATCGCATATGGCTTTCTTAGCATCCTTACGAGCAACTTTATATATTTCCCAATTATCGGAATTTTTAAAATTAAACCAATTTTTATAACAAAGCTTCTTATTTTTTATCTTTTCTTGCACATTTGGATTCCACCACCAACTATTTTTACTATTAGGAGCTTTTCCCCTAGATACTCCAAGCACATCTTTTGCAATATTCTTAATATCACTAGCCACTTTTTCCCACATAATATTAGCATCCTCATGCACAGACAAAATCTTAAGATCTAAAATCTTACTCACAAAAATATTTTGGTTAATATTCTTTAAATGCCCCCATCTAATCCTAGAAAATTGTTTTACTTTATTTTTTATTTTATGCCCCTTTATCTTAAAGTCCAAAACTAATAATCGATGTTGGGTACATAAACTTTCACTCGGAATAACTTTACAATCTTTGCAATCTAAACGGTTTAATTTTCTAATAAGAAAATAGTCAATCTGGGTTGTACTATATCCATTTTTATAAGTGATGAGATGCTCATTCCTTTTCTTAAATAAGGTATTAGCAATTAAAAAAATCATAAGCTAAACAAAAATCCAATATGGTCTTGCCACCTTCATTCGTCGTTCCAAATCCATGGCCACCATGAATGCTTTTAAAATCATCTACCTCTTTACCAACATGTCCATTTAAATCTCCTCCAATAAAAACTCTTTCTTCAAGAGGTATATTTTGTATTAATTCTTCTAAGTCATTCCAAAAATTTAATTTAGAACTCATATCCAAACCTACTTGAGGAGCATAAGTACTTATAATATTAACAATCTTATCATCAACAACAATCTTTAAAGCTATAATTCTATCTCCAATCCTATTAATTTTTATAACATTATCCTTCAAACTCTTATCTATAATAACACCTACACCATTTCTAGTATGGTTGCTACACGAATACCAAAGTTTAAATCCTAAACTATCAATTTTCTTAGCCTTCTCTCCAACCCATTTAGTTTCCTGAATGCACAAAATATTTATCTTCCTATAAATCATAATATTTATTAATTCCATTAATTTTCCTGTAAGGGAACCTATATTCCAAGTTCCTATCCTAATTTTAGTTTCATGGACTAGCTTATTTGCCCACATCCATCCTTGATGTGGGAACCCTTGCCTATTTAACACTGCACCCGAGCGCCGGTGTAGCGGCCCTTGCACATTTGTCACTGTATTCAGGCCATATAGCGCGTCGCTTACAGGGGATGCCCTAACATTAACACAATTTCTTAAAGGATTCATGTCATAATTATTTGACAAGTTTTATGTTGGCTGTCAACTACCTAACGCAATCCTCCACTTTTCTCATTCAGGATTTGAGACCTGACAACGGTAGTGTTAAAAGAACAAAATAAAATCTTTATTATTTTTTCATGTAAAAGGTAAAAAGACACGTTTTTCTTACACTTTTGGTGGGTCAGAGGTTCTTAATTTCTTAAGATCTACTTCATTTTTACTTAATTCGGCCCGCACCTGTGGACGACGATGACAATAACAACATCATTAAGCCTTTATCCCACTACGTGGGTCAACTATATAAATCAATTTTCTCTATTGTGCCCTGTTAAGAGTCAATTTATCATTTAAATTTAATAAAAATGTCATATCTAATATTTTCTACCCAACTTTATTTAGGTCTACCTCTAGCTTTCTTAACATAGGTCAAATCAGACGTGGGTTTAAGGGGGTGGCCTATGGGGGCACGTGCCCCCCCCCCTTAAAAAAATTACAATTTACGTTTAGTCTATGGCGTCGTTTTACAGCCGAAAAGAGGCATGGCCTTGTTGCTCATTCTCATCTTCCTTCTCCCGCTTGGCGCGACGCTCATCCTAGACAGTTCCACTTGGTGCTCATCATCTTCCTTCTCCCATCCTCGGCTGCTCATATGAGATGTTCCCTTGATTCATTCTACTCAGTTAAGTTGATGATACAAGAAAACAGTCATTTCTAGATGATAAAATATGCAAAAAAAAAAAAGAGTCAAAATTCATTGATAAAAACTATTTTTGATAGATTTTTTATGGAATTTTGTATGCTAGAAAAATTCTCTCAAAAAAGCTAAAGAACAACCAAAAGATCCTCAATTTTTTTTCTGTTCAGATTAATAATCGGAAAGCAAAATCATAAAACAGATCCAGAATAATTAGCATTTCCTTTGTGATCTACACAAAATTATGGTTGTTATTTTGTCACTGTGAGGTGTATGAGGCCGAGAGTTCTCGGATTCTGCTCTCCCTCTCTCTTCTAATCTTCCTCTTCCCATCTCTCTCTCTCTCTCGCACACACATTCGGCGGCCGTCTTCAACTTCAATACGATAAGCAATTTTTCTTCTCCCTCTTTCGGTATTTTCTCTCTCTACTATGGTTGTCTTAAACTATTTAACATGTAACTTATTTTAATTATATATAGTTTATTTAATTTGTGATTTTCTTTGATTTTAAAAATCAAATTTGTGTTTGATGTGAATTTTGATGAAGCGAATATAATAAATTATAATTGCATGAATTATTGAAAAAAGGATCTTAATTTTTTATTCATATAAGTTAAAAAAAATTGTATTTTAATTGCTATTTAGTTTTTAAATATATTACTATATTATTGAAAATATATTTATTTTTATTTAATTAACCCAAATGCACTACATTAAAAAAAATTCATGTAATTTATATTTTATGTTAACAACATAATTTTTTTAAACTGTTGACGTTAATTAGAAGCTCGAATGAAAAATGTTAAAGTTATTTTTAAAATTTATAATTGGTGCCCCTCCAAAAAATATTTCTGGCTCTGCCACTGGGTCAAATCCAATATATCTACTCTTTAATTCAGTCCTGTGGACGGATTGACCTTATTCCTCTCCTTGTAAGACCATAAATTATGATCTGCTTGATATATTTAAGTATATAGTAATAGCTAGATGTATTAAGTTTATGGACCTTGGATCTATTACATAGAAACAACGATGGAGTGAATGAAGAGTTTTCAATAACAGAGGATTATGTTAGGCATCAATATTAAATTTGTATATTTTTTGTTAGTTATGTGGATGATTCGAAAAGAAATTCAAAGGGAGGCACATTAGTGTATGCTTTTCGCATATGATATCATTCTAATTAATGTGAAATATGCTTAAATAATTGGAACATTAGAACAATAAAAAAATCATATAGAAGGTAAAGCATTTATGATTAGTAGAACCAAAATTGCTATATGATATGCAATTTCAGTTAATGAAATGTTTATTATATGTACATATTACCATGCGTGATATGTTTAATATATTTTTAGTCTATTATACACAAGAATGAGCATATAGCTAAGGATATGAGTTATAGAGTTAGGAACGGGTGGCTAAAATAAAGAAGTGTCTCATAATAACTATGCTATAAGTTAATATGTGGACACAAATGTAACTTTTATTAAACAATAATTTGTTCAGTTATGTTGTTTTGATTTAGGTATTTGATAGTAAAGAAGTCAATGTGATGAGGACATCGTCAGCAATTTCGACATGTGTGCCATCGGAGACACCGGAGATTGACGGCCACGATCAGGAGTTTTAATTATTTTGTCATGTTATGTAGTAATTTATTTTATTTTTTTCAGTTTTTCCATTTTTACCCTTATGGGTATTTGGTCTCTATTGTAGCCCAAGGGGCATTTTAGCCTTTTGTTTCCGTTGTCATTTTGAGGCCTATATATATGGCCATTTCTTATGTAATGAACTAATGAATATTTTGAATGAAAAAAAATTATGTTTTGTTTCTACTTTTCTAGCATGAGTGCTTGAGAGGGAAGAGAGCTCAAGTGGAGCAATTCGCAAGGCCCACCAATCGTTGGAAGAGTCCTCGATTCGTGGTTAGATTTTTTTTTTATCTTCTCGCTCGTATTCATATCCCTCTCCTCCCCATCCACTATAAGAATAGCCCTCCCATCTCCACTTGCCGCCGCCCCTTGGAGGTTCACCGCCGGCCACATCCACGGTCCCGGCCGACCACCCTACCGGCGACTTCCCCTCAACCGTCCACCCCGTCTCTACCACATGCCCAAATTTGAAATTTGAATTTTGAATTTCAAATTCTTTCCTAATTTGGAATTCCAAATTTGGAAAGTTTTCATGACGGTTCCCAATTTTAATTCAATTTAAAATTGGAGTTTTCATTTACTTGTGCCACATCACTAAAATTCAAATTGGAAGCCACATCATGAAATTCCCTCTCCTCCTTCTCAGCATGCCGCCGGCCACCCAAGAAATTCCCCCACTAAATGCTATTAATGCCTTGACTGTTTTGGAATCATATTTGGATTTCAAAATTTCCCTCCCAATCCACTTAAAACTGAAATTAAAGTTCAGTTTTAATTTTAAAATCCCTCCCTCTCCCTCATTAAGCCGCCGACCACATATATGGGCCCCCCTTGATTACCCATTAATTCCCCCTTAATTACTTTTGGAAATTTGAAATCCCCTTTCAAATTATTCCCTCCATTATACTAAAATCTAAGAATTAATTCCAGATTTTAGTAAACCACTTGCCACCTCATCTAACCTAGCTCCTCTAATTTTCCACACCCGCCCATCTCTCCCACTTGGCCGAAACTTCCCCCATTCCTTGAAAATCCCGCCGGCCACCTCTCTCTCGTCCCTTGAATAGAGAAGCCAAGGAAAGGAGAAGATGACGCCACCCCTCTCCATTCAATGTTGAATGGCGGATCATGAGATCCATCTTCCACCAAGTCGTTGGATCATCATCGGACATCCGCCAACCCCGCCTACTCCGACTACTTTCCCGTGGACAAAGACTTCCGGCATCTTCTTCCTACTGTTGATCTCAATTCTAGTTGCAAAACCTTCTCTCGCCAAGCCTAGTGTAGTCGAGTGAATAATCCCCAAGGTGAAATTTCTCATTATTAAGTTGTGGTTTGTTGTTTAATAGCTTTTAGCTTTGCTACTATTTTTGTTTATCTCCGAGGATTAGTTAATTTACATGTACTCCTTCGCCTAAGCGAGTTGAAAACCAAGAATCTTTATTGAATTATCTTGTCTCGACAATAAGCTTTCAAGTGAAATTAAATTGTTTAATCCTTCTTAATTGTCTTAATGAGCTCCTACGCATGTTGGTTTCACATCATAATGACATTAAAGTTGAGTGTAAGAGAACTTGGATAGATTTTGTAGAAAAGTACAACAACAACAACAACATCAAGCCTTTATCCCACTACGTGGGGTCGGCTACATGAATTCTTTTTCTCCATTGTGTACTATTAAAAGTCAAATTCTCGTTTAAATCTAATAAAGAAAGGTCATTCCTAATATTTTCTAACCAAGTCTTTTTAGGTCTACCCCTACCTTTCTTAACACAAGTCAAATCTAATACCTCTACTCTCCTAACCGGGTCATCGGAAGGCCGCCTTTTTATGTGACCAAACCATCTAAGGCGACTCTCTCTAATCTTATCTTCTACTGGAGCTACTCCAACCTTTTCACGTATATGCTTATTTGATATTTCATATCCTATCTCTAAGGGTAAAGCCACTCATCCACCTGAGCATCCTCATCATGTAGAAAAGTATTTGTGAAAAATCAATATAATGCTTCATGCAACACTCAACAAGAATGGATGTAGGATGAGGGTTTGTAAAGAAGATTTAAAATAAATGGATAAGCTTCGTTGTGGTCTATTTTATAGCGAATGGGGTTATATGTACAAATCTTTTGTCTAAATTTATTTTATCCCATGTATCCACAAACTTGCTGACTTAGTCCAAACCATTGAAATAGTCTAGAAATATTTCATAGCTTCTCTCATTTGCCTTTATTTTCATGTCATAATATCCTTTGCAATTGGAGAGCATCTATTTTTATGGTGAGCTGATTTTTATTTGAGTGGTGTAACATTACATGTGATCATTGCCCTTGTCTAAGGCTATTTAACAATCTTCGGGCATTAAAACATGAATATTCATGACCTTTTATTTAGTTTAGAACTTGTGTATCTTTTTCTTTAAGATGTGTTTGTTTTATGCTATTTATCATATACTTCTATTTTTAGAATTATGTCTTATGAAAAGGATATTTGCATGAGTATATTCTTATGCTCCCTTAGTACAAAACATTTTGGCAACTAAATTCAACTTTTTTTTCTCTCTTACAGTATTGAGAGCCCCTGACATGGATCCATTAAAGGTTTGTCTTACTAGAGCGTGCAATGTGGTAGATGGAATATCTGTGTGGGAGTGGGTTGGCTCGGCATTGGATGTAGGAGATGAAGCTTCTAAATGGTTTACGAAGTACCTTGGAAAGCCAAGCCGTTTAGTGCGTTTTGATACTTGTATGTTGTGCTTTATTATATTTCAAAACTCCAAAAGCTTTATTATTATATGCCAACAATATGATATTTGGTTTTATGGTGTACTTTTTTGGCTTTTCTTTATAACTCAATATTTATTTGTTGCAATACAAGCTCCAAGGACAAATTAGGTATACTAAACCTATGATCTTTGTGTTTATAGTGTACTTCATGGCTTCTATTTATCCATTTCAAATCATATCGATGCTATGATTGTGGGATCTAGAAAACCTCACATTGAAAAGGAGAATGTATCACTCCGGAGGGTGGAAAAGAAACCTAGTTTTAAAGTCAATAGAAAGCTGATTGGAAATATATCTAAGAGGTCTCACTTGCGCAATATGAAGGATCAAATGTTTCCCTTGAACAATATGAAGGAATGAATATGAGTTATTTGGTTATGGGGATCAAGATTTCTCATAGGCGCAAGCTCTAATGATTAATTATTTCTCAGATGCGATACTTAATACTCTGAATTAAGAATATTCAAATATAATTTTGCTTATATTCTCTTAATCTGGTAAAGGGGATAGGGTTCATTTATAAAAGCTTTGGATGCTGAAATATTCCATTGGGAATAATGGATGTCAATAAATTAGAGTGCCATTCAAAGGAAGAATCAATGAGTCCTTGAGGCTATAAATCCATTCAAAAACCTTCCTATTCGGGCGTGCGGCTGAATCGGCGGCGTGCGTGCGTGCGGCTTCCGCCTGTTTCTCGATCTTTGGCCCGTGAACCGGTCCCGCCTGGACCGGTCTAACAGAGACACGCAATCATGGGAGCATGGTGGTCGAGGAACCTTAGAATAGGAATGTGAAGACATCTTGTTCTTAGAGGAGGCTTGTGACTCATGAAAAAGGTAAATTTGACATAAGGGCACTCCAGGTGATGACATTCTTATAGCTTCACAACAATTAAAGGGTAACTGAGTGAGCTGCACACAGGAACCAGAATAATAAACAAATGATGAGACTTATACTTTGAAGCATCGGGTGACCTTAAATCATCAATGAAGCCCATCAAGTTACAACTTGATGAGTTGTGCGAATATGTGCCGAGAACAAACCTCATCCAATAGAATGTCATCAATCATGATGCTCTTTTCAGAATCACCAAGTTGTTGAGCGCCATGATCAGCTATATCTTCATTGATAGGAGGGAGCTGGTGAACTTTCATAATGAGAGAATCAAATTTCATTTTCTTGCTTGCAGAAGATGCAAAAACTAAACCTATGGTGCTAATAAATTTAATCACAATAGTTTCAAGATCTTTAGACAAGTAAATTGGTTTTAAATTTTTAGAGCAAACTTGGTTTGATGATAGAGGAGCAACAATCATTATAGGATTAGGGAATGCCTAAACATTTGAATGTCCCTCTTGTTTTTGAACAATTGGTTGTCTCAGATCGAGATGAGCCTTGGTAAAAAATTTTACCTAAATAATAATATGGAGGATGTCTTCAAATATCATCTCTTGTCAATAACTACAAGGTTGACCCAATTCACACATTTTTTGCCTAACGATAATGTAATGTCCATTCCAAAAAAAAAACTTGTCCACAACAAGTCTCGAAGTACAAACATTAATATTATTAAAGATTTAGCAAAGATAGAACCCTAAGAGTACAAAGTGGACTAGTTGAAGAAATGCAATCATAATTAAGGAAAAGCTACCTAAGCAAGAGTGATTGGAGATTCTCCAGATGCATCAAATGGGGAGACCACTTAGCTTGTAGCTCCTTCAAATAGGTTGAATCAATCTCAAATGGGGAGCCAAAGAGCCAATGGCTAAAATCCAAATTAGGAGTTGTGGTGCTGAAAGAGAGGTCAATACTAATATATGGTATGTCTTATTTTTCCTAAGTGAAGATGCCTGTTAACAAAAAATCAGCATTGAGGTTGTTGAATCAATAAATTTCCAAGTACAATGTCATATAAGTTGATGATGATTGTTGGTGTTTTCAATGCATTGCTGGCTTATATATTATCACTTATAATATTTTTTTTATCACAACTCAATTTGTTCAACATTGATGGTGTTTCTTCCTTTTAAACGTTGTATCAGTTTACAGACTTTTTGATGTTTCACAAAATTTCAGTACATCCATATGCATCAAACATTTGTCAATCTTTTGTTATTTCGATTGAGCAATTGCAGCATTAGAAAGCAGATTTGTAGATCCCGATTATGCTCAGGGATACACAGCTATGTTCAGTGATGGGTTTCCTTATTTGGTAATATCCCAGGTTGGTCTAATGGGTTTTGGAATGCATTTAATATCTTTCCTAGATATTATTTCAACTACCATATAATCTGCTATTTCCTTCAACTCTTTGGTTGCAGGGATCTCTTGACTTATTGAATGAGCTTCTGAAGGAACCCTTACCCATCAATCGCTTCAGACCAAAGTAAGCAGGCCTAGCAAATCTTTGCTAAAACTTACATTTGGTTTTTGTAAATCTTAATAGCCATGGAAAGTCAGAATAAATTTCAGAAGGTTAGAAAAAAGGCACGTCGATAGTCAAGTTTTGACTTAGCTAAATCGAAATAAATGCCAAGAGAATCGCATAATTTGAATGAATTGCAAGAACAATTCAAAATGTTGACTTGGAAGTACATGATTGTAAGTTCACAATTTTGCTCTAATAGTGAAGATGATACACCAAGAGATTTTTTTTTTAGGGGGGTGGGGTGTTGAATTATTGATTTAAAAAATTTCTTCAAAAACCATTTTGAATAAAAAATAAAACTTAATTTCATACGGAAGCATTTGAATAAACAAAATAACACAACTCAAGCAAGTACTAATTTTTTTGTTTTTAGATTTTGTAGAAAAATAATAATAATATATTTTTATTTCTTTTTCTGACTTTTTTTTCTTTTAAATTAAATATGAACCACAATCAATCACAATAATTTTTCTATCACAACTTCAACCACAATCAAACCAGGGGCTGAAAATTAGATTGCAAGAAAATAAAATAGTGAAAGTAAATGTGTAAAAGAAAGAACACAAACTGATTTTATAGTGGCTTGGTCAACTTGGCCTATGTCCACTCCCCAAGGGTCTTCCTTCTTGGGTATCGCACTAAGTAGTGACTCTCCTTCAGCCCACAGCTAGGTGAAGAAGCCCTTCTCTCTTACCACGAGTGGAGAATGCACCTTTATATAATCTTCACACCCGAAACTCTCTCATTTCATCTCTTCGGTCTGGCGGAGTCTTCGATTCCTCCTTTCACTTCCTCGATCAGACGGCATCCCTGCATCCTCCTTTCACCTCCTTGGCCCATCGGAGTCGCTGTTTCCTCCTTTCACCTCCTCAATCTAACGAAGTCGTCGAATCCTCCTTTCACCTCCTCTGTCCGACGTAGTCGTTGACGGTCTTTGGCCTCAAAGTCTTTCGTTCACAGAACTTCTTTCAAGTGATACACCAACACAATCAGAGACCTCAAGTGCAGGTCAGCTGGAGTAATCGTGTGAAAACCCCTCTCACACTCCCTTTATTCTCTCAAGGATCTTTTCCCTATCATACAACCTCACCCTCTCTCTCCAAGCTCTCTCACAAAAGAAACAGAAACTCTTAACTGCCCAAAAGACTCTTCTAAAGTTATAACAAGAGTTTATATAAAGGGCTTAAAAAATCCAATTTTTTAATTTTGTTGTTTCTGTTTGTACGATACGATTAGTTCATTACCATTATAGATCGTCCTGTACGATTATAAATAATCTAGTACGATTCATTCAAATCAAACATCGTATCGTACAAGATGAACCAAAGTTCGTCCAGAGAGTTCTCGGGTGGTTTGTACAGTACAATTTATAATTAATATATATCTGATTTGATTATTTAATCCTCGGACTTAAATCAGAAAATATTAATTAAAGATCATACAATACGAATGGTTGAATTTTCAAATTTGTTTATTTTAAGTAAATAGGATTTGACGGTGGGATTTCTGAAATTAGCTGATCGTTCTGTAAGATGTGCTGCTCGTACAATACGATTAGTTATAAACTTATAATCAAATTTAGCTTGTTTCATTTAATTAAACATTTTAATTAATTTTTGTTTAAACCGATCGAACAATATGATATAGATCGTATAGTACGATTAACATAAAAATTAAAATATCTATTTTTCACCCCCTTTGTGTGTGCGCCCGGTTGCTAAACCAACATATACTTAATTACAGACATTGACTCAAGAAAAAATAAAATTAGATTCTTTAAAAAAAACTGACCAACACAATATTTTCTTGAGCTTTAATTATTTGACGGTGCTTTGTGTATGCTGAATTTAAGTAGTGCACTGGAAAAATATGCAATATATAAAGCAGGAAAAAATAAAATAAATATCCAATAATATTTGTAATAATCAAAACATAAGGTCGGACTCCCGAATTGCAACAATGATAAGCTGTTGTGGTTTATGACTTTCTTATGGAATTTCAATAGTATGAATAACGAATTAATCCTGAGTTTATACCTTCTTACTTAAAAAACCATTGATCATACAGTATTTTGGTTGATGGATGTGCACCATTTTCAGAGGACCTCTGGAAAGTGACAAAGTTAAACAACATAGCATTTCATGGAGTGAAGTTGTGTTCCCGCTGTAAGGTAAAACATTCTTTACATTAATATTTACAACGGAATTTTTGTTGAAGATGTAATAAATTGATGATCAAAATCTATTTCAGAGAAATGAATGCATGAGGGGTTATTCTCCAGTGCAGTTTGCGCATTGTCTAACCAAAAGATATGGTTCTCACAGCTAAAAGTTCTCTTAGAAGATAAAACATTGACATAAAAGAAGATCACTAGTTGTTGATGCAGAAGAGAGACCAATAAATGTTTCACAATGATGTATGCCTGCATAATCCATGTCATACAGATGTTTGAATTAGAACGCAATACATCTCAAACTTAATAATCAATCTGATTTTCATGTATGCCTTTGTGCATGTAGGTGCTATATATTATTGCTTTCAGTTCTGAATACTATTTTGTAGGAAAAAAATGAGCATTTGGTAATTAACCGCTTTGCAAATAGATTTCAAAGTTAAGCTTAACCTCAAAAATTTAAACTGCTTTAGTTCTCTTCATTACTAAATTAGGTGTATTCCTTAAGCTGGAATCTCTTATTAAGAGAATGGAGAGATGTTTCAAATGCATATCAGAGTATTTAACAAAAAGAATAATGCAGATATGAAGACAACGTTGATTCTCCTTTGTCTTTCCTTTGCAATTGGCTGCTTGCCATTACCACCTTCGTCGTGATTAGGACTTGTTGTGGCCTTTAGTGCTATTCTTTTGTTTCACCCTTGTGAGACTCCCCTGTTCAGTGACTCATGTGATTCTTCTACAACATTCATTCAATCTTTGCTTGGGATAGCTTTTTGTCTATTTTTTGGGGTAAAGTTTCGTGTTAGTTTAGATGAAAAAATTGCACAAAATTTTCCCTACTTCTATTGAAATATGCTTTAGAAAAGCTATTTATGGGAAAGCTAACTAGATTGTGTTTGAGAAAGTAGCTTTTAAAAAGTTTAGAAAACAAAGTAGAAAAGTACAAGCTGCACCAAACAAAGCCTTGGTGTGATTCTTTTGCAACCATTATGCTATGTCTCATGTCGCAACTAGTTTATATGGTGATGCATGTGGTATTCTCGATTGTGATTTGCGGTTTGTGGCAATTATTCTTGAGGGTACTCTTTCGTGATTTCCTTTGTTATCAGAACTTTTTTGTTTCTTATTGTAAGTGATGTCATGGCTATGATTCTTGAGTCTACTCTTCTATGACTTTCTTTGTTCTTAAAGGTAATTTAACCTGTTAAATCCCAGCCATCCCTTGACACTTGATTCCATGGTCAGGATGGGAATCCGTGGGAGGCTTACCTGAATCACGTCAATCTTTGTTAAATTTCAGTCGTCCCTCGACCCTTGATCCCACGGCCAAGATGGGGATTCGTGGGAGGCTCACCTTGATCACATTGATCTCCTTCCATATTCGGGTGGCTGATTTAGGAAGGATTATTTTAGGACAATTATGCATGATTTCATATATTTATTTGTTTATTTATTAATATATCTTGTATAGATCTATGACTAGGGATAAATTTGTATAATGAAAAAAAGGCCTTTTCTCTCTCCAATTCTCTGAATTTAACATGGTATCAGAGCCTTCATCGTCTACGAAATTCTGAAGTTCCTTTTTACTTTCATGCCTTCATTGTTGGATTTTCTTGAGAAACAAGAGGGAGACAAGAGGAAGATCGAGCATAAGAACCTGCACGTGGGGTTCATTCAGAAGAGGCAATTTGACAGAAGCAATATGTAGGCAGAAGAACCTTGCGCGTGTGCAGTTTGTCCAGGAGAGGCGATCGGGCGGGAGCGATCTGCAACAACCCTCACATGTGCATTCGTGCGTAGAGAAAAGGAGACGTGAGAGGTAGAAGTCATTTAGGCTTCAATCGTGTGCGGAAAGGAAGTTTCGACTGAGCCAAACATGAACGTCGCCGATCCACTTGTGCATGTGACCCAGAATGGGGGTGGATTGGGCCTGCTGTGGAAACCTGTTCGTGTGTTTGGATCGAGCTAAACAGGAGCTTCTATAGTTCCCTATTTTCTCAACAAGCATCGGCCTTCATTGCATTGCCAAAATTTAGAGGAATACAGGTTCCTACCACCATCCTTTAATTACTGGAATTCTGTGGAATACATTTTCGCACCCTCGACCTTCATTGCCAAAATTACGAGGAATACATATTCCCACCACCAGTCTTCATTGTTGGAATTTTGAGGAATACATGTTCCCATCATTGGCCTTCATTGTCAGAATTCTAAAGAATATTGGTCCTTGTACTTTCTTTGTGTGTCCAAGATCGAAGATAGATTGAGCGGAAGGGCTCCTTTCACGTGCAACTTCCATAGTTGGCCGAGCAAAAGCGAGAGAAGTGGAGCGCATGACCTCTTCTTGCATATTTATGGAAAGAGCTGAGAGTTCCCGCTCATGCATGGGTGTAGGACCGGGACAAGCAAATGTGCTAGACCTACACTCCTTGCGATCAGATCAGAGGGATCAAAGGTCTTGGGTGCACCTGTACGGGGTCGAACGAATAGGAGTGTTCGGGTGGAGTCAAACAACTAATTTGCATTGGGTTGAAGGCTGGCTCGATCGGACGGGAGGAGATTTGCATGCCAAGTATTGTGCCGTGCATGAGAAATATTTTTCTGCTGTTGTCCTTGAAGCTTTCCACAACCCTAAAAACATTTTTTTTTTCTGTTGTCGTGCCTTTGTTGCTGGCTTTCCCTTGTGGTTTCTATCCTATTTATAACCAATGCAACCTTTATTGCGGTCGTGCTTAATATAACCTTCATTTCTATCATTTGCCACCGCAATGTCTAAAGCTAATTTCTCCCAAAGTTTTGACCAAATGGAGGACTCTATGGTGCACCAAGAGATTTGATAACTCTATTTTTTTGGGATTGGTTGCCAAGCTGGGAATGACATATTTGTATTCCCCAACTTGAGGGAGAGTGTTAAATCTCAGCTGTCCCTTGACACTTGATCCCACGACCAGGATGAGAATTTTTGGGAGGCTCACTTGGATCACATCGATCTTTGTTAAATCCCAACTGTCCCTTGACCCTTGATCCCACGGCCAGGATGAAGATCCGTGGGAGGCTCACTTGGATCACGCCGATCTCCTTCCATATACGGGTAGCTGATTTAGGAATAATTATATTAGGGAAATTATGCATAATTCCGTATTTATTTTTTTCTTTGTTAAGATATATTGTATTAGATTTGTAAATAGGGATAATTTTGTATAATGAAAGAAAAAAAAAGCATTTTCTCTCTCTAATTCTTTGAATTTAACATAAACTTTTAGTTGTCAAGTCCTTTCTATAAATAACTTCTAGTCATTGAAAATATCATGTTAAGAAGAGTTGAATAAAAAATTCTTGCAATCCATATTTTGTTGGCATCCTCCATTCCTATTTTGAGGAGTCACCAATTCATATTCTCTGAGGATTCATCGTCAATTAGCTTTTATAGTTGTTCTTTTCATATCCTCGATCTGCATTCATTTTTCTAATATTTTCTCTTTTTTTCTCCTAAATCTCTCTCCTACAATTTTGTTGCTTACCTTGCTTCACTTCTACTTGTTGAAGCATGAGTGCCACTTACAAGACATAGAACACGCGCAATGTTCAATAATAAAGATCTCAAATATAATCAAACATATATACGCACAAACCAATTGATATGCACTGCATTAGCATGAAATATTTATATGTCGCAAAGCTTATAGTCACATAAGTTTATGAATTTTAGAATATCACTTAGAAGCTAATTTATACAACAAAGCTTGACAGTGATATCGTGATGCGCCTTGGATGTAAAAACAGTAAGAGAACAAGCAGAAAATTGTAGGAACTTGAAGATAAGTACTGATGTTTGATTAATATTTCAACAATAATAAAATATACAAGTGATATACTGTTAGAGAGTTAGATCAGCTCTGCCATAAATCCTAGACGTTACTAGGAGACTCACAAATAACAAATTGTAGTAGAAAATCAATTGCATAATGAAAATAAAATAACCTAATTACCCTTAAATAAACCATCATATTTTTCTCACAAATCTGAATTCAAATCAGACCTCTTTCTCTAAATAAAACCTTCATAATTTTCTCCCAAATCTGAATTCAAATTCGCACTCTTTCCCAAAATGAATCCTTCTGAATTCCCTCTCAAATCTGAATTCAAATCAACCCTCTTTTCTTAAATAAACATTTCCTAATTCCCTTGCAATCTAAATTCAAATCAACCTCCTTTCCCTAAATAATTCACTCCAAGTTTTAATTAAAACTTTCCTAAACAACTCCCCTTGATTCCTTCTCCTTACATAGTGAATATTAACTCTCCTGAGCTCCACAAGGGGATCCAAACTTTCCTAAAAGTTCATCATCAATTTGATGGAATCCATTGCACATTCTCAACAGACTTGTCACTTTGAACATATGGCTCGTCGAGCAAACAAATGAAAACTATATCACTCGATAGCGCATTGTCGATGATCATATATGTCAAGCATACAAGATCTATAAACATGCACAATATATCATGAACGATATATAAGGATTTCTTTGTATCATGAATACCTATATGGTAAAGATCTATCAATATGATTTATGAAAAATGATCTAAATTAATATCAGATGTACTACCAAATATACCATCAATGCTTGGTTATAAGTTATGTAACAATATAGAAAGTATGATAATCATACATAAATAAAACATCTCCTAATAGTTTTTGACATAGATGACAATTGTCAGCTAGTGTATTATATTTATACATAGATAAATACTAACAACTTACATTTGTCCTACAAAAATGACTCAAGAATAACACACCTGACAAAGTTGATACCTTCATTTTTTAATAGGTAAGAGTCACCCGCATCAGTAAGTTGGGCTTGAGTCCAAGGTCTCCAAATCCTCCATCAGTTCCCCCTTAGACAAGCTTTTCAAAACTATTACGTATCTTGCTGCAAGAGCTCTCTCAAATCGCGTGAATGTAAAACTTGCTGAACCATGATAAACTATAGTTAAAACCTATGGTAGCCATAGGTCGCATGAACCATTCGATCCTAACTTAATCATTGTCTTTAATATCACTTCTTAGAGAGAACCAAAGGGGAATCAAAATTGGGTCAGATATATCAGTGATTAAACATAGTTTCATCATAAAAGCTTAAGCACATGGATGAGGGTTAATCATTTGGTTTTTCTACACCAATATTGTTTTCATTTATTTCATGTGAGACGAAGGTTTCGTTTGGGATGGCTTTCTTATTGCTTCTCAAAGAAACGTTTAAGTACAAAAATTTTTCTTTTTGCACTAGAAAGTTGTTTTAAGAAGCAACAAAAAATTTGTCCTAAACGAAACTTAAATTCAAACCTCAAAATCATGAAATTGGTGAGTATTCTGCCATGGTGGTAGTTTCATGATCATGCTTACTCTAGCCGGCCACCCCGGGTCAACAAAAAGTTCCTTTTTTATTGACTTATTTTAAAATCACCATCTTTTTGGCTGAAAATTGTATCACCATTCTCTCAAACCAAGGAGCCAATAAAATTAGCTTATTTGCCTTTGTCAAACCCCAGTTCCCCTCCATTTTTTTTGTTAACTTATCCTTCCCTTTTTCCGGATTAAAGTTTTGTTTGGGACAATTTTCTTATTGATTCTTAATGCAAATTTTTTTTACTAAAAATTTATTTTTTGTACTTAAAAATTGCTTTAAGAATCAGTTAGAAAGCCGTCCCAAACGAAGCCTAAGCCTTATGGACAGCTCCACAGCTCCATATTTCCGCTGTTCTATAATGCTAACAGAACCAATTAATCAATTGAAGGTTGGTTCATGCTGCAGAGTAGATGCTGTTTCTAGACATCAAACATACAAAATGTTCTCCCAATTAACAATTTTTATGCTTGCAATTTTTTTTCCCGTCGCTGTAACCAACAACTCTTCTTCTGTCCTCCGGTAGAAGTTCTTACTCTTTCTTTTTCAGGTGCCTACCATAAATCAAGAATCTGGAATTGCAGGCACTGAACCCACTGAAACTCTGATGAAGTTCAGGACGGACAAAGCTCTGAAAAGAGAAAAAATAAACAAAGCAAAGGTGAACGTTATTTTCAATAAAATTTATGTGATCTCTACTGTTTTATTTTGAGGTTTCATAATTACCACTGATCGTTTGTTGATTTGGCTTTGCTTCTCTCATATTTTTCATTTGAAATGTTTTCAGGTGTATTTCGGAATGAATTTTGTGTGTGCGGAGAGCCTTTCAGCATCAACAATGAAGGGGAAGGTTGTCAAGATTGGAGATCCGATCCATGTACTCCAAAGGTACGCTTCCCATGCTGATGCTGCAGCTTGAAGGTTAATAAGGTGCTTTGACTGGAGCTTCAAATTAAGAAACTTTAGCTTTTTAGTATTACAATGAAAATAATGATCATGCGTTTGAGCTTCTGTAGACTCTAGTACTGTCTCTTAATTTCCTGTAATTTCACTTGAATGAAAGAAATTTTTTTTCATCAGCAGTATAAGCAGCAATATAAGAATTTGTTTTTATGGGGAATTTTGGCTTTAATTTTGTATAAAAACTGTGTTTGGTGTTGAGTATAGTTTAGTTATTAGATATTTTAAACAAGCAATGTAATTTTAGTAATAATAGTTCTTGTGGGTGATTATGATTTTGAGCAATCAAGTCCTTAATAAGAGTACACATTTTAGATATCTTGAGGCTATTGTTCAGAGTGATGGTAAAATAGATGGGGATATTATTAGCATAATTCAAGTTGGATGGTTGAAGTGGAGGAATGCTTCGAGCTTGTTGATCTAGTCATTAATAAGAGTACACATTTTAGATATCTTGAGCCTATTGTTTAGAGTGATGGTGAAACAGATAGGGATATTATTAGCAGATTTCAAGTTGGATGGTTGAAGTGGATGAATGCTTTGTCCTTGTTGTGTGATAGAAAAGCCCTCCTCAAATTTAAGGAAAAATTCTATAAGATGGTGGTTAAACCTGCAATACTTTATGGTGCAGAATGCTGGTCATTAAAAGATAAGCATAATATTAAGTTAAGTATTGCAGAGATGATGATACTTAGGTGGATGAGTGGCTTTACTCTTAGAGACAAGATACGAAATAAGCATATACATGAAAAGGTTGGAGTAGCTCCAGTGGAAGATAAGATTAGAGAGAGTCGTCTTAGATGGTTTGATCATATAAAATAACGGCCTTCCGATGACCTGGTTAGGAAATAAGTGTATTCGATTTGACTTATGTTAAGAAATGTAGAGATAGACCTAAAAAGACTTGGTTAAAAAATATTAGAAATAACATTTCTTTATTAGATTTAAATGAGAATTTAACTCTTGATAGGACACAATGGAGAAAAAAGATATTATGTAGCCGACCCCATAGTGGGATAATGGCTTGATGTTCTTGTTGTATATTTTAAACATGCAATGTTGCTGCTGTTGCAGAAGAATGGCATGCTTTTAATTTTTAGGATTGGGTTTCGTTTGAGATGACTTTCTTACTACTTAAAGTAGCGCAAAAAAAAATTATTTTTTTTACTAAAAATTACTTCAAGAATCAGTGATAAAGTTGTCTCAAATGAAGCTTTTATTATGCTTTATCGGATAAATAATGTCACATATATTTAGTACCAATATATATATATATATATATATCGTACCTGAGAGCCGCACGACGCAAGAAGTCGACCGCGCGTCGTTCGCACGTCTTCGACATTCCTCCCACGTTCACCTATCTGTTGTGTTAAGTATCAAAGAAATGAGAGAACTGCTCTCTCTGGCTCTCTCAATCGCTCCTCCCGCAATCCCGATCTCGCTCTCTCTCCCTCTCACGCGCTTCTTCCGCTCCTTAGTGCTGTTCAGCTTCGTTCTTCGACGACTTTCCATCCAGTCAGATCGGTGGTTCGACATTTTGATCGGAAGCAGGAATGGGAGTCGCTCGCAGTGAAGGAAACTTCCTCCCTTTCGTGCCTCCTTCGTGGCACGTGACGTCACTCCTTCCACGACTTTCCCTCCCGTCGGATCGAAGGTTCCGACATTTTGATCGGAAGTAAGGGGCGGAGTCCGCTCCCTGTGAAGTTAACTTTCATCCCTTTCGAGCCCTTCTCCGGTTCCTCCGACGCTGGTCGACTTCGCTGTTTGATCGGAAGCAACAACAGGGGCTCGCCGTCTATGAAGGTAACCTTCCGCACGCTACTCCGGCCAATTCCCCTCAATCCGCCGTGCCAAAAAAAAAAGAAAAAAATGTATATATATAATAAATATTTAATTATAATTACTTTTAATTAATTCTAAATAATTTAATTATTATTTTTAATTAATTACTATAATGAATTTTAATTAATTTTAATTAAATTATTATAATTAATCTAATTAATTATAATTACTTTAATTAGAATTAATTTTAATTAATTATGATTTATAAATTAATTATTATTAATTAATTTTAATTAATTATAATTTATTAAAATTAATTAATATTAATTAGTTATAATTAATTATAACTAATGATTTTAATTAATTTTAATAAACTTTAATTAATTAGTATAATTAATTATAAGTAATTACAACAACAACAACAACAACAACACCAAGCATTTATCCCACTACATGGGAGCTCCAAAACATAAATTTTATATATATATATATATATATATATAGTTAAGCCAATTAAGACAGATTAACATACACGTCACATGCACAAAATTTGAACTCAAAACTTTTTAGTTAATAGTCTTAGCTCTAGGAACAATTATTATGTCAGGTGACCTGACGTAGCTCTACGTTTGGACGTCAATAACATGTCGCCACATGGTCTTACTCAATACCACACAGCCCGACGACTTGACCCGGGATTGCTATGTTCGCGTATTGCTAGGTATTGCTCGATATTGTTAGGTATTCATTGGCAATAATGAAAAATATCGTTATGTGAAGACCAATACCGAGCAATAATGAGAAATACCAAACAGTACCGAGTTACTGCTCGATATTTCTCGGTATTGCTAGGTATTGGTCTTCACAGAATGGTATTTCTCGTTATTGCCGAGCAAAATCGACTAATACCGAGCAAGTACCGAGCAAATACCGAGCAATACCTAGCAACACACGAATATATCAATCCTGTCTCCGTTCTGGGTGGGGTTGTAAATAGTGAGAACACATGACACTATTTTATTGGCATCCGAACGTAGAGCTACGACAGATGACGGGATCAAATAAAAATTCTAGCTATTGACCAACAGATCAAAATGAGCTGTGTGCATACATACAAAATATTTGATAAACAATATTCACATCTAATAAATGGTAATTAAACTCTCAAAACATTTCAACCAAGCAGCCATTACAAGAAGAAAATCGCTGCGAGTAGCGAGCAAACTGCAAGGCTTCCTTTCGTTTCATTCCACTGCATCTCCCGCGCCAAACCTCCGCTTCCTGCGACCACTCATGGCTTCGTCTTCGCCGGATCTACTCTTCGGCCTCCGCAATAACTTCCACATTGGTGCTTACCAGGCGGCGATCAATAATAGCGACGTTCCTAACCTCTCTACGGATGAAGCCATAGAGCGTGACTCCCTCGTCTACCGCTCCTACATCGCCCTTGGCTCCCACCAGGTTCCACACGTCTCCCGATCCTGCATCGCCTGATCGTTTTTAATTATTTTAATGCCTTCAAAATTGTTCTTATCCTTCTGTGCAGCTGGTGATCGATGAGGTCGATTCTTCCGCGCCGACCGCGCTTCAAGCAGTCAAGCTGCTCGCCATCTATCTATCTGGAAACAAGGTGCGTGGGTTCGCTATTTTCTAATCTATATGATTTTATATTAGATCGTTGATAAGTATGCCCAGATCTGGAACTTTGAAACCCTAGTGGTCGAAGATTTTTTTTTTTTTTTGTTACATTTTGATTGTACGTTGTGGGGTATGAGTAGCCTATTGAGCAATCAGAATTTTCTTTTCAAAATGATTTTAATCTTAAGCTATATTGTGCGTGCTTTTGAAGTTGAATTGCGACAGCTGAAAACGGATCTGCGGAAAAAACTTGTGTGTGACAGTGTGAGATGATAGTTTTTACTTTATAGTGTAGAATAAGAATTCGTATATTTAATTGACAATGCGGGAAAGCTTGTGGTTAATTTGTGATCTTAGAATTCGTATATTTAATTAACCTATTGACTATTGCATTCAGGTTGTTCTTCAGAAAGTTGAGGTATATGTGCATGTCAACATAAATCATAGGATTTCTTTAATTTTTCTTAGAGATAATTACTAAATAGGTGTGGGAGGCAATAGGTTAGATTTTTCCTACGCGAAATTTCAGAATTTTAAATGAAAGACTACAAAATTAATGGACACAATGAGAATAAAATATTAGATGCTAACGAAATGTAAAAGAGAAAAATCTAATTGGGAAGGTTAAAAGCATGATAATTATGTTGGCAAAGTTATAAATGGAATGAGGAAGGGCTATGAGTGGATATATCGTTGAAAGATAATTTGTTGAGAAAATTTGGAGTGTTGACATGATAATATCCATCAAGCTTATTATTGGTTTGGAGATTATAAATGTTATTACCACTTTTTCTCCTCAAGTTGAGTTAGAAAATTGGCAATCAATTTTGAGAAGAGATGTATGCTTGAAGAGAAACAAATAGATATCGGTTGTGAGTTTAATAGACTTATAAGATGGTGGGTTTTGAGAAATTGTTTGTTTATTTCCATTTTGATATGTAGATTATTGTTTTAGGTGTAACTCTCAATATAGAAGCCTCCACCCCATACCTAGAATTTTTGGAAGCCTCATTCATTGGTATCCTTTTTTTTTTAAACTTAACTTGACTAGTGGTGTAGGTTGATGTGCTGTGAGAGAATTCATGGTGACTATGGGCTTTGAGATGTAAATGTGATATGGGAAGCTGTCCAAGTGTCATATAATCTTGTAGCAGAAAATACATATTTTAACAACTATGAAGAGTACTTTGTTACGCTCAAAAGTGGAGTCATAGAATCAAAAATTGATTTTTATTTGTCTTATGAAGAACGTAAAATATTTTTGTAGAAATTATAAGGTGATTCAGGAGAAGGTTGGCTGCACAATATGAACTAATAGTTATGAATGTATATATTTGAATTAGAGCATAAAAAGAAGCAAGGAAGCTAAATGGCTTGCTGAAGTGTACTAAATAAAGCTGAAGTTACTCATGATATATATATATATATATATATATATATATATATATACTAAGATTGCAGAAGATTGCAGAAAATGAGTTACAAAAAATAACAATGACAATTTATATTTTCTAGAGATCTTTGTTAAATTAGATATTTTGAAATGAAGATAGTGAGATCTTAGTCAAAGATGGAGACATCAAGAAAAATGCTATTCTAATTATCAAATGATAATTTTATGTATGACTGCTTATTAATTTTAGGAGTATAATGATATAATCATAAAGCATATTATAGATCGATCTAAAAAACTGAAATTGTATATGCTCTAAAGAACCAAAAAAAAATGCATGAAGGTAAAACTTTAGGTTGACATGTGATATCTATTGAGATTTGGAGAGCCACGTGAGATATTGAAATATTTTGATTAATAGTTTTTCAATTAATTTTGACGATTTTGATGATGTCAAATAATTTATGAAGACACATTATGGTACTAGTATAATAAAGAAGATATTCATGATTATGATAATCATAGGTGAATTAAGCTAATGGAGAATGATGAAGTTGTGGGAGAGAGTTATGGTATGTTTAAAAAAATCACTTTGGTATCAGAGAATCAATTTGAGTTTATGTCTGGAAGTTCCATTAAAAGGCCTTTTTTTTTTTTTTGCTAAGGAAATTAGTGAAAAAAAATGAGGGAAAAATTGTTTTTCATATTGTTTTTTAGGATTGTATATGATTAAATATTGCAAGAATGGTTTCGGTTTGCATGAAAGAAGGTGTTGTATGTCAAAGATGTGTTGAAGGTAAAGACATATATGATGGAACCATTGAGTAAATGATTCTATTAAACTTAGTTGTGGAGTGATGAAAGAGTTCCCCTTCAATAGGATAAAATGAAGGATTAACATGAGCTTTTTTTTTTAATTATTTGTGGATATGCTTGCGAATGATATTTAAAGTGAGGCACTTTGGTGTATGTTATTAACAAATAACATAATTCTAATAGGTGAGAGATTTATTGAACTATGTTGAAATTGGAATAATGAAGGAGATTTTAGAAGACAAATACTTAAGATTGGTAGAGCAAATATTGAATATATTATTTGTAATTTTAATGGACATGAAATTCATAATTACCCAATATTTCTGAAAAATCAAAATTTGCAAGTGCAATATGTTTACATATCTTGAATAAGAGGATATAACTTTTAGATTTAAATTTTATTTGTGCAAATAGGAATGTGCCTTTACACGTTATATGGATTGGAGTGTTGGATAATGAAGAATTCATTGATAGCCAAGTTGAGTAGACTAGAAATGTTTGTGGGAAATTTTTGTATGATAAAAATTTGGAAGATTGAATTGAAGAATGATTATACTCGAGGTATGTAGGAGTTATGCTTACTAAAAATATTTTAACGAAAATTAAACTTGTAGTTTGGGCACATATAATGGACAATAGAGATGCTTCAATAAGATAAGAAGATAAAATTTAATGATAAAAAACAAAATGGGGTATATCAAAGATAATGTCAAGTTGTGCAGAAAGATATGCAGAATTGAATTAGAGCCTTAAAGAACGAGCCTTAAAGAACACTCAACAAGATGAATGAAAAATGAGGATTCACAAAGTTGCAATAGTTTTGATAAGGTAGATGATGATGATTGTGATTGAGGTTAGGTTGTTTACAATTCGGTTTACAACTTTTTATAAGCAAACTTCTTGTTCAGTTAAGTTTGAAAATCTTCCTTAAATGTCTTGAAGTTTTCTTATGTTCTACTGTTGTCCCTCGAATGTAATTTCATTAGTACTAATTTATTAAGTCCTATCATGTGGTGTCTTATGTGACTACATCCTTGTTAGTTTAGTAAATATGAACCAAAGCAGCCTTATAGATTCTTATATATGGATCCCTATGAATTCCTTTTGGCCTTTGTTTGATTATTGGTTTCCTGCTAACCTTTATATGTTTTATCGTTGATGGGGTAATAGAGCAGCTAAAAGGTGAATGAGTGTGTTGATGTAGGGGGCATGGGCATCAATTGTTTGAGAGGGTGGGGAGACAGGCAATTTTAGGTGATTGTATGGAACTACAAGTAGTTTTGATTATTTATTATTATCTATTTGGAAGGGTTAGAACTTTAGACCTCCATTTTAAAGATACCAACTCAACCAAATAGGTGATGGTGTTTTGGTCCTTTTACCTTGGTAAAAGCAAAGTTGTTCGTAGGGACTTACAAACTAACAAGATAAGTTAAAAATTTTTGAAGCAAAGTATACGGTGCTTTAATCGCCAATGACTTCTAAGTTTTTGATAATTACTTCAATTATACTGGCATGTGATGATTCCTGTTGATCCCTTTGTGATCTTTTGTATATAATTTCTAAAGTTGGATAGGCATGAGGTGATTTCAATGAATCTCTTTGGAGTCAATTATTATACCTGGCTTTTTAAATTTAAATTTTGATGAGAGAATTCCTATTAATTACTTCAATTATGTTTTAAGCAACGCTTCACCAATTCATGTGCATTATGTCAATGGCGATCTAGTTCAGCAACATGATTGAATGTATGAGATTTAATGTTGCTTGGATGATATCAATTAAATATTTATCGGTTGACATCCATATTTATCACACAAAATTCTTAAACTTTCAAAACCTAGAATTCCATTGTGTTCTTTCCAGAAACTTCTCATGTTCCATATCATTCCTCGTTCTCATGGAAGATACTATTAGGTTATAAAATTCAGCAATAAAGAGAAGTAGCATGGCTGCTTGGCTCTTGGCATCCATACAAAATGACCTTGTCACGACATCTAATATTCTTCATAAGTGTATGCTTCTTCTTTACCACTTTTATTCTACTTTCTTTCTTACTACATATTTTTATTGATGCAGAAAGTCCTACGAACAATATTGTTAGTAAATAAGATTTTCTGTTTCTTCACATTCTCTTGTTCTACACTCTTATTTATAAAAACTTTCTGATAATCAATTTTTTTTGTTTTAAAGGAATCTGCAATTTCAAGTCTGTGGGAGTGGCTAAGTGATGCGGCGATAGGAAACAATCCAGTTCTTCGCCTTGTTGCTGGGATCATATACATGCATGAACAAGACTATAATGAGGCTCTTAAGCATACAAATGCAGGAGGAACAATGGAGTTGTAAGTGTTGTTACCTTATGCGTACAAGTTGAATTTTTTTTTTATTCTTTTAATTTTAGGCCTACTTAGGTATGCCTAAATTTTCACTATTGCTTCTTGGTTGATATATGATACCTTTTTTAACACTAGAAGTTAGCAGTCCAAACTACCTTTTCGAGCCAATTTTTTTTTTCCTTTTGATATAAATGTTCATGTGATACAAGCATCCCACGTATTAGCTCTATTTATTGAAAATTTTTCCTCTTTGCTTGGATGATGCAAAGTTTATCAATGATATTATTTGGCTTACTACAATGAGATATGAAAGTTTTGACCTCGTTCTATGAATATAGAGTGATTTTAGGCGGATCTTTAGGAGACTGATTCAATGGTAGATAAGGCATTACCTAAAAATTTTATTCTGATGTAGTTTTTGCATTTTTGGTTTGGCACTTTTATGAATGCAAGGCTCCATGGTTAATTTCCAATCTTGTTTGTGAAACATACCTTTCAATTAAGACTAATCTAAAGGCTTTTCAATATTTTGTGTGATGAATTCCTTTTGTTCTAACCAACTACACCTTGGATTTGAGGAGAGGAAGTCACTATCGACTTAAACTGGATGATTACAATAACAACAACAACATCAAGCCTTTATCCCACTCCGTAGGATCGGCTTCATGAATCATTTTTCTTCATTGTATTTTGTTAACACAGCCGTTTTCAGATCCCAAGTCCTGGATGAAAAAAGTGGAGAATTGTGTTAGGTAGTCGACAACCAACATAAAAGTTGTCGAATAATCATGACTTGAATCCTTTAAACTGGAGATATAACAAAAAAAAACTTAGATCAAGATTTTATGTTCTATTATCTAGGTTGTCATTGATCTTGATATATGTAATTATATTTAATTGACCCAACTTAACCGGAAAATTCTTATCTAGTATCTTGGGTGGCTTCATTCAAGGAGACCTTGTAGAGTTGAGGGAAAGGTTGTCGAAGGAGCCAAGCCAAGCCTACCTTGGGGTTTTATTTCCTATTGAGAATAAACATCATATGGCTAACAACTCATACACTTAGTTATTAGGGAACATTTAAGCTTGGCTCTTTATTTGAATTTTGGTTCAGTAGCAACGTTTCAGCTCTGTCCACCATGTTTTGCATGTTCTTCCTGGTATTTTATTTTTGTATTTGATCATAATGGACACATTTGATATCGTGTTGGCTCCTTTGTATGCTTTAAATGAACTTGAATTGGCAAATTAGTGTGGATGGTGGGAAAAGAGATTCATCTCTATTAGAAAGTTCTGAATCCGAGAAGTTGGAACACACAAACGACTAGGGAAAGATCAATTTCTCAAAAACCATGCTCTGCAAGTCATCTTTAAATGACCGCAACTCTTGCTCTGCACATAATCTTTTTTTACTACTGGAACTACAAAACACAGTGCCTCTACATTTTAATTGAATGACTTGATTGCAGGCTTGCATTAAATGTTCAAATCTATATCAAGATGCACCGGTCAGACTATGCGGAGAAACAACTAAAGCTCATGCAGCAAATTGATGAAGACCATACACTAACACAACTGGCTAGTGCGTGGTTTAACCTCGCAGTTGTTAGTATTGATTTCTGTTCTTTCTATAGCTGAATGTTTGATGGTTTCTTGTCACTGATTCTTTTATGCTTTGTGCCAGGGTGGTTCAAAAATTCAGGAAGCATATCTTATCTACCAAGATTTTTCTGAGAAGTATCAGATGACTGGGATGATTCTTAATGGAAAGGCTGTATGTTGCATGCATATGGGACGGTTTGATGAAGCTGAAACCCTGTTGCTTGAAGCACTAAACAAGGTCAGCCATTATAACTTTTGCTGTGTTTGGTTTTTTATAGGGCGTTATAGTTGCTTTTACATGAGAAGGTTATACTACTATTAATGGAAGAAGCATGGTTTCTATGGTTTGTAAAGGATGCAAAAGATGCGGAGACTCTTGCCAACCTTGTTGTATGCAGTCTTCATGTAGGCAAATCTGCATCACGGTACCTTAGGTAAGTGACCAGAAACAACATGATAAGCTGCAATTTCATTTCTCTGCATTGTTCATGGGTTCATTGCAATTTTTTTCTCCCCAGTGATACAGGTTTATTACTGTCATTAGAGTTGGGTGAGAAACTGAATTTTCTGTTTTTTTGTTTTTTTTTTTCTCGCATTACCTGCAGTTCTATAAAGAGCTCCTTTCTGTTGCCTATGAAATATAATTGTAAAAAAGCTGACGAGCTTTTCAAACCCAAATAGCACCTTATATGCTACAGAAAAGTATCCCGGTAGCTAAACCAAATGAGTCCATAGATTGATCTTTGGTTCTCAAATTCCATTGACACATACGAAACACGGATATGGACACGAGATGACAAGGACATGGTAATACGGCATAATTGCAAAAAATAGGATACAATATGTTGTGGACGCATCATTATGTTTAATAAATTATTAATATGCAATAAATAATTTATACTATTCCCTGCTATATCTATCACAAGATGAAGTATGCTTATAAGTAATACATAGATTCATAAGTTTTTATGTTGTTTAATAAAACTCTAGAGAAGTACAACACAAGCAAAATACTCTTCAACATATTAGTATCCTTATAAGTGATACATACAACAACAACATCTAGCCTTTATCCCACTATGTGGGGTCGGCTACGTGAATCCTTTTTCTCCATTGTGTCCGGTTAAGAATCAAATTCTCATTTAGATCTAATAAAGAAAGGTCATTTCTAATATTTTCTAACCAATTCTTTTTAGGTCTACGGTCTACCTCTACCTTTCTTCTAATACTTCTACTCTCCTAACCGAGTCATCGGAAGGCTGTCGTTTTATGTGACCAAACCATCTAAGGCAACTCTCTCTATTCTTATCTGCCTTTTCACGTATATGCTCATTTTGTATCCTGTCTCTAAGAGTAAAGCCACTCATCCACCTGAGCATCCTCATCTCTGCAACACTTAACTTAATATTATGCTTCTCTTTTAATGGTCAACATTTTGCGCCATAAAGCATTGTAGGTCTAACCACCATCTTATAAAATTTTTTCTTAAGTTTGCGTGGTACTTTTCTATCACACAAGTAGTTTGATGCATTCCTTCACTTCATCCATCCAACTTAAAATCTACTAATAATATCCTCATAAGTGATACATAGATTCATAAAATTTGAACAATGTTGTTATGAAAATCTTATGAGATTCACAACTAAAGATACAATAAATGATGTTTTAAATTACAATGAATTACTTTTATCAGTCAAAATAAAAACAGTAATGCCCAGAATATATTTACCTATTCTAAATGATGGCAAGTTTAAGAATAATCAGTTATTCTTACACCATAATGAATCTGCATATTTAAGACTATTATAAATTCAAAATCAAGTTATTTTGAAGGGTATAAAGTCAAAACTATTTAAATTTTTGAAAAAATGATAGAAAATAATGTTATCTACCACTTAAAATTTACATGTTTAAAATATTAAAATAAATAACGTACATGATTAAATTTGAAAACAAATAATGTATGTTTATAAATTCAAGACTATTGAAAATTGAAAACAAATAATGTACATGTTAAACTTTTAACAAACATGAATTAAATCATTCAGGATATAAATAGTTCAAAACTTAGAAATTATGGGTGAGATGGGCTAAGGAGAGATGAAATGAACCGGTGATATGACAAGTGGGCAAACTGACATGGATTTCAAGACCGGTGACATGGATATAGTAGAGTCAACTTCAACGGCTAGATTGGCACAACACTACTTCGATGAAGAGAAGCAAGATGGTGAGGTAGCTTCGATGAAGAGGAGCTGCAAAATGGCGATCGTCTTTGATGAAGAGGGGAGGCAGGAGTGCGAGACCATTAGGGCTAAGGATGTTCACGCGAATTAGACTTTTTTTTTAGTTTTGCTCTTCTCTGTATTAACTCCTATCAGCACGTATTCTCAACTGTGTCCCCCGCCGTGTCTAGTTCATTTTGAAGTTCAATTTCATAATTAGAAACCCAAGACATGATTTTTGTGGTGTCAAAATACATGTTGGGGCATGCTAGAGCTTTTTCCGTATCTGACACATGTTTGACACAGACATGCGAGGCGTTTGGGAGTGCCTGTGCTTCCTAAACAGACACTGAAACTAGTGAGCTAATAGGCTCTTGTCTATGCTCTATGATGTCAAACGCAATTATATAGCTTGACATGCAAGTTGGAAATACAGTTTGTCAGCTTTATAACTTCCTTTGCAGATGTGCTCCAGGATTTTTTAAAATAATCGTTAGTTCACAAAAGCCCTTGTTTTCTTTGGCATTTATTTTATAAAAGATTTCTGTTTTTCCTGCTTATCTTATTTCTGGTTTTAATTGATTACTCAAGAATTGACTATGAGCATGTTTCTGCTTGGCCAAATAACTTGATGTGAAGATTGCTGAGACCTCTATATCTCATCCTAGTTTGAGTTATCATCCTTGTCCTTAATTAATGAACCCGTCAACTCCTTATACAATTTAGGGGAATTTTGGTTCTTTTTAAACAAAATTCATTCATTTTGATAAAATAAAAAACTTATGGTTGGATGTCTTTACCTATTTTCCCTAGGACTCTTCTAAAATTTTGGCACGTATAGCATTAGTCAAAATATTTTGAAAAAAAAAAATAGTTGTGTTTGTGATTTTTACTTCACTGTTGTGAGCGCCGCATTTTTAATAATTATTTTCAAAATTTATTATTTTCTTTTAAAAACTTTAAATGTTTCAAATTTTAATTTAGTATTTTATATCAAAATTTGAAATTTATGGGCTCATTTGTCTTCAAAATAACAACATCAAGCTTTTATCCTACTAAATGGGGTCAGCTATATAAATATTTTTTTTTCTATTATGTCATGTTAATAATAAAATTTTTATTTAAATGTAATAAAAATAAACTATTACTAATACTTTTCGATGAAGTATGTTTAGGTGTATCTCTACCTTTATTAACATGGGCCGGATCTAATACATCTACTCCCCTAACTGGGTCATCGGAAGGCTATGATTTTTAAAGTTAATATTATGTTTAATACATGATTTTAAAAGTTAATATTATTTTTAAAATAATGCTGAATATCTTCATTTTTCTCATGCATAATCTTGATTAGATTTGAATTAATCGACTTGGATTTTAAATGGCAGGTGCCATGACTTAAAGGGTTCCTAATGAAAATGTATAGAGGAATCCTGAGACAAAATTTGTCCCAATTTAACTTCATCCTGTCATTTGTGCGAGTCGATTGTCTTACTTAGGGAGTTTGCCTGTGCACAGAGATTCTAATTTATGGAGCGTGGGTTCTAAGAACGTTAATGTTTCGTTTGGGATAGTTTTCTTATTGCTTTTTAAAACAATTTTCTATTATAAAAATTTTAATTTTGTGCTAGAAAGTTACTGCAAGAAGTAGTGAGAAAGACGTCCCAAATGAAGCTTAACTCACTTTCTACCGGCTGAACACTAGATTATTTGGCCTTGCTAGCAAACTCCTATTATTTGACAGTCCAATTAATTCTCTAACCATTTGTTCTTTACCTTTATTTGCCATTCTTGATTCAGCCATTTATTGACGCGTTTACATGCTATGCTAGGCCATCAAGTTCTAGTTATTAAGATACGTGGATTTTTACCCTGTTCTTGTGTTGTTTCATATAAATGATATATGGCGTACTGTAGATTTTCTGGCGGAGTTTGTAGCCGAAGTAATATTAGTGTGCGTTAGCTACAATTGAAACGTAGCGCAGTGTTTTCCCCCTTTTCCCCTTTTAAATGTCTTTGAACATTTTTCTCATATTGTAACCTGTTATTATATCCTCTTTCAACACTCAAATCTTGTACTTTGCAGCTCTATGAAGAAGCCTAGAGTGTTGTTATATAATATTCTGCAGCACCGATGAGGAAGAGTAACTTCTACTAGTTTAAAGATGAATTATTCTGTGCGGACGCCGATCGCCATCCATAATCTAATGAAAATGCGTCACATCACCCTTACTCAATACCGCGGCTCGATACTGCTCGGTATTGAGCTTGGTACTGGATGATGTGGCTGCACCTGATTGGCCTCTGGACGGTAAGCTATGTCCGCACAGAATAATCTCTAGTTTAAGAGGCAATGGTCCCCGGTCCCCCATTCTTTTAATGTCGTTAAAGCTGGTGGTTGTAGAAGTTCAAGATGTTGTTTCTTGAACCGTAACAGAGAGAGAGAGGGAAAGAAGTATGAGAAGAGAGAATAGAGAACAGAATTTCAGAAATATGAAAGTATTTTTCATTATTATATTAACACAGTACAAGAGTCTATATATAGATTTACAGAGGAGAGTTGTATATATGGCAATACAGAAAATACAAATAGATATTTTAATCCTGTTGCTCTAATAGTGGTGATGGAAATGGAATGCTGTCTTTTAGGCCCTTCAGTTGCTTCACTTCCCATTCATTCAAATTCTTCCTTAGTTTTTCGTACTGAAATGAAAACTACTAATTTCTTGCTTCTTTGCGTTTCTTCAGCCAGCTGAAGCTCACACATCCAGATCACGTTCTTATCAAACGTGTTTCCTCCGCAGAGGATAGTTTTGATAGGGCTGTTCAGTCAATCGCTTAGAAATTTCAAATTTGGAGCTATCAAATAAGGTCAACTACTCTCATTTTTCTTCTTTAGAAATTCAATCTGTTCGGTTTAATATTTTTGTTGCTGCTTCATATAGATCAAAAACTTGCATAAAACGCTGAGATTTTCTTTCCTTCCAGACTTCTGTGCTTGATCTTATTAATGGATACATAAAAGCTGGAGCCAACTGTGTTAGTATAGCTGAAATTTTTTTTCATAAGCTTGAGACCATGGAATAGGCAGATTTGTATTGGAAAAACAATTTATAAGGATATTTTGATGAAAAAAAAATTGTTGAATTAGATTTCAAAATTATTAAATTGAACAAGATCAGTACTATATATACAACTGTGTTAGTATAGCTGAAATTTTTTTTCATAAGCTTGAGACCATGGAATAGGCAGATTTGTATTGGAAAAACAATTTATAAGGATATTTTGATTTAAAAAATGGTTAAATTAGATAACAAAATTAGTAAATTGAGCAAGATCAGTACTATATATATAATTAAAATTTCTATTTTATTGATATAAAGTAAATTTAATGTATGTGATATTTTTTTTTTTATAGAAAGTTTCCTATTGGTCTTCTTGGCTTTGTATTATCTTTACTCCATATTTGAGTTATTGTATGTTAACATTTATTAAATAAATTTGAAGTTTTTTTTTTTGGGTTATAAAATATTTTTTTTTAAAATTGTTAAATAAATCTAGAGTCTAGATATAATTAATGGAATCACAAAAATATCTAATGCTTTTATTGATAAGGTGTTTTAATTTTAATATCTAAACTTTTCTTATTTGTTGACTGATTGGATGATTTTTTATTGAAAATTTGTTTCAGAATATTTTAATATATATTGTATCAAAATGAGTTTTTTTCTTTTACTTTTTTTAGCATTGGGTTATATGTTATCTTTTAATATAATTAAAATATTTGGCAATTTAATAAAACTATCAGACTAATATATTTAAGTTATTTGATGATATAGTTAAATTATTTTCTATTTATAAATATAGAGATTTTTACTCGGCTGTAAGGCAATGGCAAATTAGGAATTTCATGTACGCTAAGAAAAACTTTGAATCAGCATATAAATGCCTGTATTTGGATCTAATTTTGATTAGCATGAATTTTAAAATTATTAAATTTATATTAATATGAAATTAAAATATATATTATATCATCATTCAAATTATTTTATAGATATTTAAATTAATTACAACGGCCTTAAAATCTTTAGTCAGTTTAGTGCGAATTTTTCAAATTATTGAACTAATATTAAGATGAATAAAATATATTATTAATGAATTATTAGGTAATTGTAAGCTTAAGTCGTTCCATCTACCTTAATATTTAAATTAAAAATTTTATTATTATCTCATCAGTGTAGTCATCATTGAATTTAATGCAAATTTTTAATTTGTTTGAGGAGATTAATGTAATTATTGTTAATTGTTGAAAGCTTTTTCACTATATGATAACATTATTGATTCCCACCTGTACTAGCCCAGCCGGTGCCTTTGTTGGTGGTCCAAAGAGAAGTAGTTGGCCACTTGCCCTTTAAAATTTTATTATTGAATCATTTAATTATGAATGATTAGAGAGTAATGCCTTACTTTTTAATAAATTTACATTTAAAATATATATTATTTTAATTATGAAATTAAGTATTATGATAGAAAAATAAATAAAAAACAAATCTATTATTAAAATAAATATATTTATGATGTAACATTATTTTTATAATCTTTTTTTAAAACATTTAGGTCAATTAAAATAAACTCAAACACACATCACATATGTAAACTACGAGCTCAAGACCTCTTTTTTAGTAGTCATAGTAGTTACCCTATAGAAGCTACGTTTCTCTTTTATTGCTTCTCTTAGGCGGGTCAAAATCAGATTTGGGACGAACTTGTAACTAATCCGATGCTATTTGACATTATCCGAATCCAACCCGTTTTTCAAAACAAGTCATAAAGTCAACCCAGACTCAACCCATCAAGTTTCCGGGTTGACCCAACCCGACACAAAAGTGGTTATGGCCGAAGAAGCGCAAATGGGAGGAAGATGACTTGTCCGTCATCTCGTCGAAACTGCAATACAAGAACTAAGAATGAGCATTGTCGAAGCTGGAGAAGAGGAAAAGCAAATCTTATGAAGTCGGCAGAGGAAGGAATGAACATAGTCGAAGTGTGGACTGCGTATCTAGCGGCTTAGCGCCTAGACTAGGTTTAGGACTTCAAACCGAGCACTAACGACGAAATGGCGGGGCAACAAGACGGTGAAGAGTCTAGCGGCGAGGTCGTCTGGCCTCGCGAGTGCCGGTGACAATCAGGATTTCAGATTTCGTGTACAGCAAGAGTTCTCGGGTTGAATCTGGGTAATTCTCGAATTTTTGGGTCAAGCCGCCCCAATTGATGAAGCTGATCAATTTATTGAACCCAAAGCCGACCCGTTTAACAAAAGGGTGATCCTAACTTGAATTTTCATGTCTGATTCAAGTCGAATTTTCAGATCAGTGTCAAATATTGACACTCCTAACTTCTCTCATTGGGAACAGCTACAAAATGATGTAGTTTGAAAGGAATAATGAAAAATAACTTTAGAGAGAGAGAGAGAGAGAGAATGCACAAAGGAATCAAAATTCTCCACTTTTTCATCATTAAAAACTCATCACATGCTTACAAGTCCACCAGACTCATTTAAGTGAAGCCTTACTTCCCAAGCTACCCATTCACTTTCCATTCAATGCTTCCTTCCACTTTTCTACTAACAAGTTTTCTTCAACTGCAATTAACATAATTACTTTTAAGCCACTTCTTCTATAAAAATTCCAAAATTTTTTTTATAGAAAAATTAAGCCGCATATTATTTTTATTCCAAGTCCAAGCACATGATATTCATATTGTTCAAAAGAAAAGCTTTGCTGATTCCAGCTCATTTGGAAGAAAATTTAACTCTCCTCAAAATTTCAACACAATTAACTTTTCTCAAAATTGATCAGACAGATCAAACACCTACCCTCAGCTAGACTAATTTTTAGAGAGGAGTGCGTCAATAATGACAATCAGCAAAAAGAGCAGATTTAGTTAAAAAATTAAGGAGCAAATACATCGAATAATTCGACGCATTTTAAAATGCATGAAAGAGTTAAGCAGATTAGTAATGCACCATACAAATAGTCATATTCACTAGAGAGAGAAAATTAGAAGAGATAGAGAGAGAGTGCGCGGGCGGGAAGGATCTAGTTGGCCAATCAATTCGCTCAAAGTGGTGCTCAAGAAGTTTACCAATTGATGAGGCCTGCTACAATAAAAATTCTTAACTTTATACATATTTTAAAATCGTCTAAGCTTTTCTTTTCTTTTTTTTTTAATTCATTGCAAAGAAACTTCCAATAAGTTAATTATAGGGTTCTTATTTTTACAATGAGTTCATTAGAGAATGATAGTTGTCTTTTACGACGCCTTCATCTCCTCAATTACAATACTCATGAGTTGCGAAAAAGGAAGTGGAATCGTCTAATGTCGACGACGATTATATCTCCTAAAGGGAAACTATGACTTCGAGGCCAAGATTAGCTCGACAATAGGATGCATGATAACGAGGTTTCATTTCAAACTTGCTCAGTTTATTTCAAATCCGTTCAGTAATTTACGTGATTACGAAATACGTCAAAATATACTTATCGGAGGAGTTTAAGGCTTCGTTTTGAAGGACTTTTTTATTGCTTCTTAAAGCAACTTTTGTATAAAAAATTTAATTTTTTATACTAAAAAGTTGCGTTAAGAAGCAACAAAAAATAGTCTCAAAAGAAGCCTAAAATCCTTCAAAAGGTTTTACTTAAATTTGCTTTACTCTTAAATACTCAACCAATCATTCAAATATTTAAAGCTCACACATTCTAAAACAAAATACACCCAAAAAAAATAAAAAAAAATACTCACAATCAAACATCACCACTTTGGCAATATGATTTTACAATTATGGTTTGTTCTTCTTCTTTTCATATGGAAGAATACCTGACATGTGTAAGCATTTCCAAATGAAATTGGATATTTTATTTGCAAAATTGCCACTTCTTTAACCTAATTTAGTTCATGAGATTATTTTAAAATATGCTACGCACTATTGACATTGACATTGTCGTTAATCATACGAAATTAAGAAGAATCTAATTAGATTATAATTAAATCAGTTCTAGTTAGTAAAACTCTCTTATCAGCGAATAATTATTATTTTTTAGTGTAATATATTTTTTTTAAGACTTTAGAGTAAACTTTATCTCATGCAGCCTTAATCATATGCTTTAAAATTCGGAACTTTTTTATAATTTTTCATTAGTTGACCACCTCAATCTCAGACATTATATGATAATTCATTATTTAGCATTCTTTTGGGATATATTTCTTACTGTTTTGTACAGCAATTTTTTAGTGTAAAAATTTATAGTTCAAGAATTTTTTTACTAAAATTTTACTTAAAAAAAAAAAAAAAAGTTGTCCCAAAGAGAAGGTTGATTTATATATGTAAGCGATCTTTCTCTCTTTTTTAGACTCAAGAAAATTTAAAAGTTCGGATTGTAAAAATTCAGTATGATGGAGCATAATTTTCACATGATGCATGATTATAGGCTAAAGAAGCTCGAAAGATAGCAAATTTTGAAAAAAAAAATGTTTGAAGTCTAGAATATACTACATAATCTAAGATGCGCCAGTTTGGACTATGTTGTCTTTTAATCATTAGAATTGATGATTGTCAATAAAGAGGAATGAGTTGATAGCTAGGGGTGTAGTTAGTCAAGCTAGCTCGCAAGCTCTCTTAAACTTGACTTGTTAATGAGGTCATAAGCCAAGTTTGTTGAACCATTAGTTCAAGCACTAGATCATGTTATCAGTTGTACATTTAAGAGCTTGAGTTTGAGTTTAATGAGACTAAACTTGTTGGCTAGTCTTGGCACTCGATGATATCCATAATTTATGTCTAGGGTTCATCACGATCAGTAGCTCTTGCAATTTTTTCCTCTATTTTGTTTGGGGACTACCAAAATACCCATCCCCCCCATCTTGCCTTGGAGAAATTATTCTGTGTGTATTCCAAACGGCAAGAACCATTCGAACATGTGAGTGTACACACTTTGTATATACAATATGTACACTCACATATATATCCTAAAGGTTTCCCATCCGGACTCCACACAAAATAATTTCTTCTCGTCTTGAAGAACAACTAGATACTATCTGATGAAGCCATTGCATACTCGTAATTGTTTAGTTCATTCAAAATGTTAACTTTCTAATTTTTTTTTTTAATTAAGACAAGTCTTTACACTAAAAAGGATGAATATTTTGATTGACATCAAATTTAAAAGATAATTTTCTTTAATTTATTCTATAGTCAATCTGATTAGTTGTTAAACTCACTCAATATCTACTTTTATCAATCTCTTTCAACATTCTCCACTTCCCTAATTTACACCTTTCGGTTACCACCCAACCTAACTATTAAAAAAAAAACCTAATTTTAATGCAACAGCACTTAATTAAACTCAACTTTTTATCTAATTAATTAAAAATAATTAAGAACCTGATTGTAATTATTAACAAAAGAACAAGACAGAAACTGAAGAGCTGAATAAAGACACAAGTGAACATCAATATTATAATATTTATTGTATTTTTTTATTTTTTCTTACCTCAAATAAAATATTTTAATTGATTAATTTTAACTCCCATAAATAATAGTCTTCTTCCTCCTACCTTCTATCTTCCCCCCATTTCTTTTCTGTTTTCTCCCTCCTCTCCCCACAGCCTTACAGAGAGTCATTCTATATTTCCATGTGCTGAAACAGGAAACAGAGAGGGGGAGTGATGGTGGAGAAAGGAGGAGGCGGCCCGGCCCATCTTCTTCTCCTGGGCCTAATAGTCTTCTTTTTCATCGGCGGTGCCAAGGCCCATCGTCGGCTCTCCGGCGAGCCTCGCCGCAGCCATAGGCAGGTTCTCCTCCGTTCAGAGCGCCTCTTGGCCTCCATCTCCGCCGGCGCCGCCCCTTCCCCTATACTCACGGTATTCTTTTTCTCTGCCCACATTTCGCCTATGTATCCCGCGGGTAGGTGTACCGTGACTAATTCCGTTCACATTTACAAGAAAGGGATATTTCTATCAAAAATAATAATTGAAAAAAAAATTGATTTTTTTTTTCTGTGGCCTGTATCTAGAATTTTACAGTTCTATATCTGTGCAGAGCTCGTCGTCCTCCCGAGTGTACCATGTGACCGACTACGGTGCAGACCCGTCGGGCAAAACGGATTCAACGGCTGCGATATCTCGGGCCCTCTCTGCGGCCTTCACCCCGCCGTCCAACCGATCCCTTTTCGCCGGAATCGCCGACCTCGGCGGCGCAGAGATCAGTCTCGACGGGGGTTCCTACTTGATCAGCAGCCCCATCACTCTCCCCTCCTCTCCGACCGGCAATCTCAAGGTGCCCAATTTTGACCATATAATATATAACATTAAATTGTTCTACTGATACATATGACGTCAAACAAAACAAATTTTAAAGCTTTTCTTAGTTTTAAAAAATATTTGTAAAATTTTAAATTATGAATACTATAATTTCTGATGAATTTCTATGATTTCAATCAAATTTCAATTATTTCGGTCGAATTTATTGGGCTTTGAGTGTTGAACTGGATTCAATAGTTTAGTCCTAATTTCTGTAGCATCGATTGAATGTTGAAATTATTAGATGCCGATTGAAAGCGACATATTAGCTAATTTGGAACAGCTTTTAATTGAAATTAAGCTGCAACCATCCAAACCCTAATTCCAACCAAAATTAACAACTTCTGTGGATTCCCGCATTCATTAGCATCAGATATCTTCATTCCCCGTCATTTTATTTCGCAGAAAATTTTCAAAATAATAAATAATAAAATGATTAAATATTAAAATGACAGTGAAAAATTATCGCTTACTAATTCAAATTTTCCCCATAGATCCACAGCGGCTCGCTGCTAGCGTCTGATGACTTTCCAACGGGCAGATACCTAATCGAGCTCTGGTCCTCCACAACGTCCGCCTCCCCCACCTCCACCTCGGCCTACAACTACGAATACATCACCCTGGCCGGTCTCATGCTCGATGCCAACTATCGCGCCGGAGGCATTGCCGTCGTGGACTCCCTCCGCACCCTCATTGACGGTTGCTACATCGTCCACTTCGCCACCGACGGCATATGGGTCCAAGACGGACACGAAACCTTCATTACCGACTCCTTCCTCGGCCAGCACATCACCGCCGGCAACGATCCCGGCGAGCGGAACTTCTCCGGAAATGCCATCCGACTCATCGGCAATGACAATGCTGTCACGGACGTTGTCATATTCTCCGCAGCAATCGGCATTCTCGTCGCCGGCCAGGCGAACATCCTCACCGGCGTTCACTGCTACAACAAGGCGACGGGGTTCGGCGGGACGGGGATCTATTTAAAATTGCCCGGGCTGACTCAAACCCGTATCGTGAACTGCTATTTGGATTACACAAGTATCGTGTCAGAGGACCCGGTTCAGCTTCTCGTGTCGGGTTCTTTCTTCTTGGGGGACGCTAATATCGTGTTGAAATCGGTTAACGGGGTGATGAGGGGAGTTGCTATTGTTGACAACATTTTTGCGGGTAATGGCAATGGGGTCGACATCGTGGGGTTGGATGAGACAGCTGGGGCGTTTAGGACCGTTGATCAGGTGGTGGTGGAGAGGAATAGTGTGGATGGGATGACGGTGAGATCGACGGCGGCGAGGGCGGCGAAGGAGGGGAATGGGACGAGCTGGACCGTCGATTTCTCAGGTGTTTTGTTGATTCCGAACCGGATTGATCAGGTCCAATACTCGATCCAGACCGGGTCAGGTTATTTCAACCATGCTTTGAGGAACGTGTCAGGAAATCAGGTCGTAATCGAGTCTGACAAAGCGGTGCAGGCCACTGTGTTCGTGGAGGTGAGCCAATGTGAAGGCAGCATGGCTTGATTTTGCTTTTTTTTTTAATTATTTAATTTGCATTGTTTTAAGGGTCTGTTTGGGGCTGCTTTGATTTGCATACTTCAATCATAATTCTATTTTATTATTATTTTCTTATTATTTTATGTAATCATAATAGGGAAGTTGTTTTCTTCCCAACCGACTTTATAAGACATTATAGCAGTCCCAAACAGGATTAATTATTTTGTGCGGACGTCGAACGCGGTATGGAGACTATTCAAAATACGCCACTTTACCTCTTGCTTCGTACCGTGGCTCGATATTATTGACGTGACGTATTCTGGTTAGCCTCTAAACCGCGCTCTGCATCCAGTCTTAGCAACAGAATAATTTCTCATCAAATAGACCTAATAAATTGATTATTTTTAGCCATATGTGATTTTTTTTTGTAGTTGTTCACCTAAAATATAGGTATTTTTATTAGAAATCCAAAGAACCACATTGTCAAACGGGAAGACTTTATTATATTTGTTCCCCCTAATCCATCAAATAATTTAATACATATATGTTTGAACTAACCCTCAACACATTTGCATAGTAAGATCCCTTATTAAATTCTTTGTAATGATTAAAATCATGAAAATGCTTGATAAATTTTCAAAATAATTCATTTTAAATAAAAAATTATGCTATAACTTTTTTTTCTCAGGGATAAAAAAAATTATCATTTTAAAATAAGCTTTGAGAGAAAGTTATTCTTAAATGTGTAATCATATCAGCTCATATATAGATTTTACAAAATCAAATAGGTCAAAGATTTTATTAAAAAAGATCTCATGTATTTAACTGCTTGAAAAGACATTTAAGGCATAATAATTTTTTAATTTTTTTTAAGATCATAAAATCTAATAAAAAAATATAATTATTATTTATTATTTCAAGAAAAAAAATTCTTTTTGGTTGACTGTTTAGGTTAGGTCAACCATCATTTCATCATGTATGGTGGCCAACCTGCTGATGGGATGAAATGTTAAGCACAAGTGGTTTTGCTCTTTTAGAGATATTCAATCTTATTAAATTATTATTTTTATATATTTTATACACGGAAAACTCATTGGACAAAAAGGAATTTTGATTTACCAAAATTTTGTTTCAAGCAAGAATCTAAAATTTTAACAAATTATTTCATAATTTTTTTAGGCTTCATTTTGATTTACCAAAGATTTAACGCATTTTTAGGCCTCATTTGGGGTGAGGCGTCTTTCTTAATGCTTTCTGATGCAGCTTAATAGCACAAAAAATATTTATTTCAAAAAAAATTTGCATAAAAAACATCTTTAAAATACAATAAAAAAGTCATCTCAGACGAAAAATTAGAATTCGTTTGGTACGGCTTTTTAAATGCTTCTTAATGTAGCTTTTTTGTATAAAAATTTTAATTTATGTTTTTTACTAAAAAGCTATATTAAGAAGCAGTAAAAAAATAGTCTCAAACGAAGACTTAATCAGCTTGTTTAACTCAAGCTCAGCATGAGCAATTTACGAGATACGAACATAATCTTCGAATTATTTCTTAGATTTTTTTTTTTTTTTGGGACAAATTCATAGCTTGTTTGTATGAAAATAAAAAGCTCCCCATGAAATTGTGATAAAAGTGCTCAAAATTCCTCCAAGAAAAAAATCAATCAAATTAGCCTTAAGCTTCTAATCCTCAACTAAGATTACTAATTTTCCTTTTATCAATCTCTAAAAAATTTTTAGATAATGACCTCAAATGATCAGCTCTAATATGAGAGACTCTGTTGATGGTGGTTTGGTCTCTCTTCTCAACAGAAATGTACATAAACTCTAAATTAAGGGAGTCAATTATCAACTAATCGTTAGTTAGCAAAAGAATTAGTCAAAAGTAACCTTCTTAATTAAAAATTTCTTTTCCTCCCTTCTCTCTACTTTTACCTAAAAATTTGGTGAGCAAACATAAAAGAGAAAAAAATTACAAAAAAAAACTGCGTCATAAATCGGGTCAAATTTTACTAAGCATGACAACAATATCAACTTTTACCAAGTCTCTTTTACTGAGTCTAAACCTAACCATTACCCACCGTTACTTAGCTTGATTGGTCAGCAAGTACGATTGAAAACCTCCCAACCCGTGTTAGAATCCTCTTGAACAACAACGCTTTTAAAATAAGATCCAATCAAGTACAAGCCAAAAGGCTTCTAGGGTGGATGTCTATTCTAGGTCAATCTAAGATTAGTCATGCCACCAAACACCCTTTCAGAAATGACAACGGATGAATACCCCATTCCAAAGAAAAAACCTAACTTTAACTTTTACTAAATCTCGAATTTGATTTGATTTAAGTTATTTTATCTAAAGACTTCATTTGGAACAACTTTCTTAATGCTTCTTGAAATAGCTTTTTAATACAAATTTTGTTAATTTTTTACTAAAAAACTATTTAAAAAAGCAGCAATAAAATCATCCCAAACGAAGCCTAAATCTGACCCTTGAATATTATGAGTTATAATATTTGATTCAAATTTGACTCGTCTGAGGAAATTTCTGATTTCGATTTTTTTCTCAAGAACTTAGCCCATTAATACATTTGATCACAGCAAAAGTTCATACCTCAAAATGCGTGCAAATCATATACAATGCACAAAAAACTCAAGTTCGTTTCAATATTTTGTATAAGCAAAGAATGCTTCATCATATGTCAATTCCAAACAGAGACTCACACAAGCTTCCTTGCAGAGTACATACAACTTTACAACTCTCAGGCGAGTTCAATATTATAATTACATGAAGAAAATCTCTCAAAAGGGTCAGTTTTTCACTTTTTCTTACCCTTTCACCGCAAAAAAAAAAAAAAAAAAAAAAAAAAAAAAAAAAAAAACCGAGAGACTTCACATTAAAAAAAGATCATCAAAACTTACTAAAATTTACATGTAACCATGTTTAATATAAAGCTAATCCGAGTCATACAGCAACAGGCTGAAGTCTCTGGACTTTGCTATCAATCTCTCCTGGATTCGCTCTTTGATGGCAGTTCCCTGGTAAGAAAGGTAAATCAGCACAGGAATGAGGGGTAAAAAGGTAATTTTATAAATATATATATTTTAGATGTTATACATATAATTTCCTCAAATTTTTTTTAATATCTGAGGGTCGAGAAAACTCACCATAGAATGGCAGCCTTCCTCGAACTTCTCCAGAAATCCAGCAACCCAGCGATCTGCATTCTCCACCCATTCGACATGCAGTATGGCTGCAGTTTTTGCAACCGTGTACAGCTGCAAAACCATTTTCATGTGAGTTTGAGCAAAAAATAAGAAAATAGAATAATTAAAATCTGTCTTTTCCTTTGCGTATTTCACTATTTCTTAATAAAATATATGAGGGATATAGATCACAAACTAAGTCAATTAGGCTTCGTTTGGGACGGTTTTCTTACTGCTTCTTAAAATAGTTTTCTAATACAAAATTTAAATTTTTATAAAAAAATTACTTTAAGAAGCAGTAAGAAAGTCATCTCAAACGAAACCTTGGTTTTATTTTAAATGATATCCAAACTGCTTATTGTGATCTATAATATGAAAGATTTCTGATAATTATGATGTAGTTATTTATCAAGGATATAAGAAATAAAAGAATGATCAGCTAATGAATAAAAGCCCCTTTAAAATTTAAGGTTTACATACTTCATCAATCAAAATGTCTAGGAATGTATAAAACACTGAGGAGTCCAAAACAGATGCCATCTACAGAAAAAAAACCTAAACTTGAATCGGTGGAACATTATGATGCCTCTGTCTCTCAAAAGAACCCCAACAACTTTTTATAACATTTCTCGTCCGTTATTGAAAGCTTACACAATCAAATTGTCAAGTTGGCTACGAATCGAGTAAGCATCAAAAAATTCATTTTTTGTGCATGGTATAAACAAAAAGATGGCACCAAAGAATAGGAGAACATTTTGTCCTAAATTCACTTAAAAAGACAAGAAATAAAGAAAACCAAAAAACAATAGCTGCAAATAAATACTCTCTTAATCTGGCCGATCAAGTGGCCAGATTAAGATTAACATTACAAGTGTTGGTGAGATCCCACTCGCATTCTTCCTTCTACTTCCATACATCCACCAACAAATGCTCATTAGGTATATGTTGGCAACATGAAAGATTGTGATGAGAATGAGGAAGAGGATGTAATAATAATAAATGTAGACGAACTAGAAAACTAGTCGCTAACGTTGAGATTCCTAGTTATGATGAGGTGTTTATGTAGCAAACTTTGATGCATGGATTGACCATATAGCTAGGACAGTACCATTGCAATGGCAATATAATGGAAAAAAAAAAAAAACAAGACAAAAGGAGAAGTCCCAAGAACCATTAGAAGGGTAAAGATTGCTTCCTTAAAATAAAGAGAAGAGAAAAAGTTCACACAATGTTACTAAGCCTACAACAGCGGGGAAGAAAAAAAGCCACTAGAAAGCTCTATGGCCATTAATCATATGTAGCAACACCAAGGAAAAATGTTGGAAACTGCAATGGTAACTATGAGGAACAATATCAAGCTGAATCGAAGGTGTACATGTCTCAATCACTTCTGATTTGCTCACCCAATCCCACCCACATCACCCAAACCCAACGGCAAGCATAGCCACCCCCTCCCTTGTGTTTCCCCTCTTTGCTTGTGATGAAACTTGCCATTCGAGACATTCTAGATTAGGAAATTCCTTTAATTCAAATCCAATTTAATTTGAATTTGAATTGTTTCCTAATTCATGAATTCTATTTTGGAAAGTTTCCTAATTGAAACCTATTTGAATTTAAAATTCAAATTTGATTTAAAAGACCCTTTCCAAATATTCAAATCCAAATCAAACAACATTAATTGCTCTTCATAAACCCATCCCTCTCTCATTAATGCCGCCGGGTTAGGAAATATTTCCTAAATCTCATCCTTGCTTTAGGCAATACTTCCAAATCTCCCTAACTTCTCTCTTGGCCGAAATCCCCTCTTCCCCTCCACTTAATTTCTTCCCAAAAGAAGATTTCTCTTTTGGAAACAAATTAAATCCCCACCTCCCCTATTAAGCCGCCGGCCCCTCTCTCTTACCCGCCCCCTCTCTCTCTCCAATCCATCTCTCCATCATTAACTCTCTCCCGGAATTTAGGATTTGATAATTTCTATCCTAAATCCCTCTCCCCTCTTTACAGAATCTGAAACTTATTTCAGATTTTCGTGCTTGGCTCTTCCCTCCTTCAAGTGATAAGAGAACTTCTTTCTCTCCAACAATATTCAAGTGCATCATCAAGTTGTGAGGAGTTTTGCTACCGAGTATTTATGAATGGCGGATCTGGAGGCTAAATACAGCCTCACCTACGACGAAGACGGTTTCGTAGACATTCTCCAATCCACGTTCTTTGACATTAATACAAGGGTCGATCACACCGTCGAGGATTACATCGAGCGCATTCTGGATACTTTGGTGGAAGCAATCGAAGAGCAGTTTGAAGAAGCTGAGTGGAGGATCTCCACCGCTCCGTGACAAAAGTTTCTACTTTCACCTTTCAACATATTTCCTGAATCTAACCTTACCTTGTATTTGATTATAGTCACGATGGATGATTCTCCCTGCTCCTGCTAAGCTTAGTAAACGTAGGGTTTTGAGTGTATTCATGTGCTTACTAATTTCACTGTTAGACTAGGGATTTTATTTGAAACTACTATTTTGGCATAATGTTTTTTCTATTTCATTTTGAAAGTTTCGAATCTCTAGTTATGTGATTTAGCCTAAGTAGGCGTGACCCCTTATTCGTTTTATTTCGTTGTTTAAGCTGCTACTAGTTTTCTTCATTTTTATTCTAATCAAAAGTTGTGCAAATTCCTAACAAAACATTGCATCCTTGCATAGTCCTACATCACTTAATTTCTTTAAGCATCTTTTCTCAAAAAAAACCCTTAATCTAAAATCCCCAAACCTCAGCTTTTACTCCTAATCCCGAAATCCTTATCTTTCTTATGTTAATCTTATTCAAAGTCGTACTTTGGCTTTCGTTTTTTTTAAATGATTGGCCAATAGTGCCTTTCGGACTCGATCTACTATAGCTGATTATAGATTGTGTTAATTATTTCATTTACCCCATTATATATTAGCTGTTCGAATAGGGATTCTCGATCATTTAACAAAAGCCCTTCCATCAGGTTATTGATATTGTCATCAATGAATATTTTATTCACATAACTGTTTTGAAATATTGATCAAGTTCTGAGCCCTACCGAGTCTCCCTTTTCTTAATGCAAGGAATGAATTGTCTGCTAATTGTTTTGTTTTCCCATTATCTTTTAGCTGTTCGGTTATGGTCAATTTAAGAAGTGAATTTTTAGTTTATTAAAAAATATAAAAGTTTCTTTGGTATTATAATCTTCTGCTTACTGGAATGCTTATTTTGAGTGTTATTTAGAAGCTCATTCAAATAATATTTTATTTTATGAGCTCAACAAGATACTCGTTTATTAGATTGTTAAGGCTCGACAGATTTGCTTGTTTATAGGCTCGACAGATTTGCTCATTTGTGTTTGACAACGACCTTGTTACAAGAAAACTAAATTTGTACTAATTATCAAGTCAAATGCAAACGAACATGAACAATGAGCATTCTTGACAGCTCAAACTATGGAGTTAATTCACTAATTAGGTTCCTTCTATTATCGAATCAATTAATGATAAATAAGGCTATTTTTAATTAATTCATGCTATAATAATTGCCTATAAAAAAGCAACTGACCCAGTAATGAAAACACATTAAATTCCTCCCAAAATTTTCCTCTGTTCCTCTCCAGAAACCTAAACTTGAGGTACTTTTAATTTGATTGATTGATCTCAAAAGAATTTCTATACTTTTTCAGCTGAAAGCTAATTGTTCTAGCCTATTATAGTAGACTTATGCAATAACATTAAGAGAATGGCTACATATCAATTCAATACATATAGATATCATCATGCATATATGCACTTGATTCCAAGCCATCTAAAAGTCTCTACATTTTGAAATCACAATTATCTTATAATGCAATCAAAGCCATTAAATGTAATATTTTTATGCATTAAATTGATGATCAAATGACTATAAAATTCTTAAAATTATGCATTCTTAAAATCATGCATATCATATTAGTTTTAATGACTTTAAAGAGTATGATTTTGATTTTACATTTGAAGATGATTACATTAAATTGTAATAGGGAGGTGACTAATGATTATCATCCGGAAGAGAAGTGCAACTCTTATTTGAAAGTAATTTTAAGGAAGTTCGTGGATGATATGCGCTTTCTTTTGCGAAATTTAGGGTATGGCTCATTCCAACCAACAAATTTCTTCTGAAAACATAATCATCACAAGCTGTCACATTTCATAAAATTCAGAAATCAAATGGCATATAAGATAGAAAAGAAAAGCACATAAGCATTAAGGAAACTCTTTAGTTTTCCATATTAGAGGGGCTACATGCTTTCCTTCTTCATATAGATGGTTTCCGTTTGAATCTATTGACGGAATCCTTCCAAAACCAAATCATACTAGATGCCGCTTATGACAAAATAATAAAACAAAGTAATACAAAAAAATATATTAAGGTTTTCACAGCAGTATAAAATTTAGATGTGCAAAAACAGCAACAAGAACTATGAATTTAGGTTTCAGCTGAACGCATCTCAAATGAGCGAGCAAGCTTCTTTCAAAGTTTAAACCTATAACGTGCTAATCCATTAACAATAAGAGAGGAGAGAAGGCTGGTTCAGGATGCCCCTCCAACATTCAGTTATTCCTCATTGAAACGTTGGAACTTTTATTTGGTCCGGTGAACGTACGCTTCTCTACGTTCGGCCACCAATATTTTAGCGACACGTAGCATGAAGAAAAGTCGCCGACCCGACCTGCTGTTTTTTGGGTTCTAGCGCTTGACGAGCCGAACAACATCCCATCACCTTTTGGATATATTTCAAATACCTAGCAAATACCGAGTTGTACCTAGTTTTTTCTAGCAATACCGAGCAAATACCTAGCAATACCGAGCAAATCCCTAGCAATACCGAGCAAATCCTGAGCAAATATTGAGTTGTACCGAGTTGTACCTAGTTTTTTCTAGCAATACCGAGCAAATACCTAGCAATACCGAGCAAATCCTTAGCAATACCGAGCAAATCCTGAGCAAATACTGAGTTATACCGAGTTGTACCTAGTTTTTTCTAGCAATACCGAGCAAATCCCTAGCAATACCGAGCAAATCCTGAGCAAATACCAAGTTGTACCGAGTTGTAGAAAAACTCGGTACAACTCGGTATTTGTATAGTTTTGGTCTTCACAGAGCGGTATTTCTCATTTTTGCAAAGCAATACCGAGCAAATACCGAGAAAATCGCGAACATAGCATTCCCGGGTTCCGCTCCGGGTCAAGTTGTCGGGCCGCACGGTAAAGAGTAAGAGCACGTGGCGACATGTTATTGGCAGCTGAACGTACCTCTACGTCAGGTCAGAGGACGTAATAATTGTTCGAAACGTTGAGGCTAAGGCTAATGTTCCATTAGATTTTCTCATGACTTGTGGATTCGGGTAATGGTGATCGTGCAGGTTTGGTGCGACTTACGCAAGGTTTATCCATGTGCGACTTCAACGTATCCCCCTGCTTTTATTGATGTCATTTTCATGAGTTATCCCTGCAGAGTTTCTACATATGGTATTTCCAAAGTTTTAGAAGGACCAACCTAGGAATAAAAAACTGGTTTTATTGTGATTGGAGATAGGGGACAATATCATTTAAAAATAAGGGACATTGAAACATGTAAAAAAATAACTAACGCTAATTAAAAAATTTTACATCCCAAATTCATGTACTTTTTGGATGCAAGTCCCTCGAGTATAATGTAAGTATGATTGCCACCTTTAGGAGGAATTCATCTCCTTTACCAATATTAGGTATAGATTTAAGTAAATTCTTACCTTTATTATTATTAGCTTATATATTATGTGACTGGTTTGTGAGCAAAATTGATTTTCGTCAATTATATCATAATATGGAATTTCTAATTGTTGCATGTCGATTGAAGTGTATTTTTTATGATTTAAAATTTCTTGTAGAATTTCTAATTGGATGGTCATTGAATTAACATTTTAAGATAACATTGTATTGTTTCTAGTTTCATCTAAACGAAGTAAATATATTAATTTGACGGTTTCTAAATTATAAATTTATTTTTTTGCACCTAGATTTAATTCATTGCATTAGAAAATTCTAGACCCTAAAACATCCTACATCAAAAACATGAATGATCACATGTCAAATTTGTATTGGATTTTAGTGGAGATTTGAATTTTAGGGCTTACATATACCTTGAATAATTTTGTGCATCTTTGACACATTTTCTCCTACAAAGGCCTAACAAACTAATCCTAACGGAAAAAATTATCATTTCAAAATTAAAAGTCATATGAGAATCCTTTTTTGCACAATATATTTTTACAATAACTTCCGTAACAAAAAAAAAAGACCCCCTTAATCTTCTAGTCATACAACCATAATTGATTCTTCAATACTATGTAATTTTTTAAGAATATCTTTCATTACCCTCAAATAACTCAATTATATGGCCCATAAATTTGATTTTTCTCTAATTGCCACAAGTTTGAACATCCTTGCTCTTAAATAATAGTGCCAAATACTTCTTTAATTATCTGGCATTCATTTAGTCCTTAAGACTTTTTATATTTGCTACATAAATTACTTCAATATCACCTGTAACTCTTTGAATCTCAATAGTTCTAAATTTGTGCCTATGCAACATCTTCACTTCAAAGATAACTTAACACACCTTTTATTCCATGATTTAATTCATCAGCTTTCTAAAATATTTTTATTAAACTCTATTTCAAAATTTTTCAAACTAATATTTCCATCTATACTTATGTTGTATGTATATCTTCTTTATCATACCTTAGCTTTCTAAAATCTCTTTTTATCATTCTCAGGTACCTAAACTGCATTGCAAATCAATAATATAGATATTCTTTATTTATTACCCTTAATGCAAAAGTTCTAGCTTCCTTGCAATCATTTCACATGTCAATATAATGAGTTTAGCGATTTTAAAAGCTCAGCTTTCCTTAATGCCTTTTGCCACTGCTCATTATTCTGCCAACATTTCCTTGTGTATGTGTCAGCGGCACAATATCTACAATCTTTTTTAAGAGTTCCTAAAATTTCTATGATAAATGTATTAGCGCAATTAATCATTCTCCAACATTAAACTTGATTAAATTTAAGGTTCTATCTTTTCTTTTTAAACATGCAAAACATAGTAGAAATAACTGGTGCTCGTGAAGTCTGGTTTAATGGGGTTATACCGCTACTACAAATGTTTCTTTTCAAAAACTATAATAGAACATTTTTTGTGTGCAGAAAACTTAAATAAGAAATTTATAAACCATCAGTGCACCCATTGCACAAATTCACAATTATGTAAAAAATCGTTCACACCACACTGCACAACACATATTATAGAAAATAAAAAGGAAAATGGTTGAAGCACCAGTTATGCGTCTACTCGACTTTTCAAAAGTTTTTGAAGTAACCTGCGACGCATCTGGCATAGGAATAGGAGTATTATCCCAAGAAGGACACCCGGTTGCCTACTTCAGTGAGAAATTAAATGACATCAGGCAACGATACTCCACCTACGATAAGGAATTCTACGCCATAATTCAATCCCTCAGGTATTGGAGACATTACCTGCTTCCCCAAGAATTTGTTATCTTCTCTGACCACGAAGCTTTACGATATATCAATTCACAGAAGAAACTGAATGCCCGGCACGGAAGATGGGTTGAATTCCTACAAGAATACACTTACACCATTAGGCACAAAGCAGGTTCTGAAAACAAGGCTGCCGATGCACTGAGTCGTAGAATGATGGTTACGCGTGAGATGAGAACAGGAGTGATTGGTTTCGAGCAAATTAAAGAAAACTATTCTGACTGCCCCGATTTTGGAGAAACCTACTCTAAACTAACAATTGGAGACGAGCGTATCATAGGAGATTTTATACTGGAAGATGGGTACCTGTTTAAGGCTCAAAAACTTTGCATTCCCACAACTTCACTTCGAGAATTTCTTGTGTGGGAATTGCATGCTGGAGGTTTAGCGGGTCACTTTGGCCAAGCCAAGACCATTGCAGCGGTTGAGAATCGTTGTTACTGGCCAAGTCTTAAGAAGGACGTTAGCAGATTAGTAAGGAGGTGTCACACCTGTCAGCTGGCCAAACAACGGAAACAAAACATCGGCCTTTACACACCCCTCCCCGTGCCTAACCAACCTTGGCAAGACATCAGCATGGACTTTGTTTTAGGGCTACCCAAGACCGTTAGGAAACATGACTCAGTCTATGTAGTTGTCGATAGGTTTTCTAAGATGGCTCATTTTCTCCCTTGCTCCAAGACTTTCGACGCCTCTAGAGTAGCCAAACTGTACTTTGATGAAATTGTGAGACTTCACGGGCTGCCTAAAACCATAGTTTCGGACCGAGATGTGAAATTTACCAGTTATTTTTGGAAGACCTTATGGCATAAGATGAATCCACTTATCCATGTGGGTGACGTCTCGTGACTGTCCGATCTGCGCCATTCAAATCAAGCGGCTTAGATCGCGTTGGACCAAAGAATCAAACGTGGGATCGGATTCGCGGTTTGATCAAGCCGCGGAATGACAGGATCAGAGCTATCAATCCGTAGATCAACGGCCAGGATCTTGCCCAATTCAAATAGACTAAATCGAAACCCTAGAATATTGTTTTGGCGATTTCTCTCAATCTACTCAACCAAATGCGATGAAATTTTAAACCTAGGCTCTACACATGAAGAGCATTCATGGGGAAGTGTTTGTTTGGCTTAAAAGCAGCTTTTCAAAAAGCTATTTTACCCTATGTGTTGTGACCTATTCTAAGGGTTTTTGAGAGATCTAACCGTCGGATTTTCGCGTTCTTGGGCTTGTTAGACTTGTGGAAGCTGCAGGAGTATTTCTCTAGTTGACTTCGAGCTCTGAATCTTCCTCGATCAAACGAAAATCAGCCTGGAACGTGAAAACACCTCGGGTTCGCTGGGATCTCGCCGGCGACGGGCTTGGCCGGCGGGATTTTTGGTCGGGAAAGGTAGGGGATGGCCGTGGGAACTCTCACACCAAATCTCAAGGCTTGAGGAGGTCTGGAGCGAGAGTAATTACAAAAAGATCCAAAATAGGGCTTAATTTTTAGTATTTAAGGAGTCTCAACCTATCCTCAACGGTTGGGATCAAATCAGAAGCTTAATGGGAGGGAAACCAGGCTATTTAGATCGTGGTTTGAATTTCAAAACGTTTTGGAGGCTTTAATTACATTAATGGGCTCTTAATTCTCCCTAAATAGATGTTTATGACCTATTTAAAGCCATGGTTGACCAAGTCCACGTTTGACTTGGTCAAACCAGTCAAGGGAGAGGAGTTATTTGGCCATGCAAGGTTTTAAATTGATTTGGATTTGAATTGGGCTCTTAATGGGCCTAATGGGTCAATTTTGACCCATTAAGACTTGGGTTGACTTGGTCAACTCAGTCCACCATGCCCATGTTTGGGCAAAATCTAGGTCAACAGACTTGAGTGGAGATTTGAATTTTAGGGCTTACATATACCTTGAATAATTTTGTGCATCTTTGACACATTTTCTCCTACAAAGGCCTAACAAACTAATCCTCACGGAAAAAGATTATCATTTCAAAATTAAAAGTCATATGAGAATCCTTTCTTGCACAATATATTTTTACAATAACTTCCCTAATAAAAAAAGACCCCCATAATCTTCTAGTCATACAACCCTAATTGATTCTTCAATACTATGTAATTTTTTAAGAATATCTTTCATTACCCTCAAATAACTCAATTATATGGCCCATAAATTTGATTTTTCTCTAATTGCCACAAGTTTGAACATCCTTGCTCTTAAATAATGGTGCCAAATATTTCTTTAATTATCTGGCATTCATTTAGTCTTTAAGACTTTCTATATTTGCTACATCAATTACTTCAATATCACCTGTAACTCTTTGAATCTCAATAGTTCTAAAATTGTGCCTATGCAACATCTTCACTTCAAAGATAACTTAACACACCTTTTATTCCATGATTTAATTCATCAGCTTTCTAAAATATTTTTATTAAACTCTATTTCAAAATTTTTCAAACTAATATTTCCATCTATACTTATGTTGTATGTATATCTTCTTTATCATACCTTAGCTTTCTAAGATCTCTTTTTATCATTCTCCGTTACCTAAACTACATTGCAAATCAATAATATAGATATTCTTTATTTATTACCCTTAATGCAAAACTTCTAGCTTCCTTGCAAACATTTCACATGTCAATATAATGAGTTTAGCGATTTTAAAAGCTCAGCTTTCCTTAATGTCTTTTGCCACTGCTCATTCTGCCACCATTTCCTTGTGTATGTGTCAGTGGCACAATATCTACAATCTTTTTTAAGAGTTCCTAAAATTTCTATGATAAATGTATTAGCGCAATTAATCATTCTCCAACATTAAACTCGATTAAATTTAAGGTTCTATCTTTTCTTTTTAAACATGCTAACATAGTAGAAATAACTGGTGCTCGTGAAGTCTAGTTTAATGGGATATACGGCGATTACAAATGTTTCTTTTCAAAAACTATGATAGAACAGAATTTGTGTGCACCCATTGCACAAATTCACAATTATGTGAAAAATCGTTCACGCCACACTGCACAACACATATTATAGAAAGAAGCAACACGCAAATTATTCCTTGCACATCTGATGTTTGATTCTCACATCTGTAAGAAGGCAGAGAGTGTTTGATTTCTATAATGAAGAATGACAGGTACTAACTAGATGTCCAGAAACTCATACGCCCTAAGTTTTTCTGTCTGAAGCAATCTGATCCTGGAGGTACTCTCTAGTGGGGCACTTAAATTATTTTGTTACTAGTGCATGCAAGTAACTGGTTAATGAATTTTTTGGCAAGTCAAATTACCCTACAAGGTTGGGATACCTATCTTGGGAAGAAACAAATTCCCACAAATATCAAATATGGTCTTTCTTTACAACAAAAAACTTTTAATGCCAATAGACTTAGGTCTAATTAGAAAAATCAGAATAAAACCGACTCCCAAACTTCAATTTGGAAGAGTTGAAACCAGAAAAAAATGAACCTAATTGAACTAAGGGTGCAACCTTCTTCTATAACATAACCAGATAATTCAGACCTCTAGAAACATTAATTTTGAATAGTGTTCTAAAATAATATATATTTAACAATGTATAGCAATTTATTGGAATTCCATATTCCGGAAGCAATACATACCTTCTCTCCTACTTTTTCCTGATGCTGCTTCACTTTTTCACGCAATTTTTTTAAACCCATGTTCACTCTCAATCTCTTTTCCTGCAAACCCATAACCAAATGGTAGAAGTTCATGCCTCAGCAAGTTACCAGAAAACATAAGAAACTCAAATGATACAGAGAAAAGTGATACTGGACAAATTTTCACTAAAAATCAAATATCACAGGCACCAAAAGAAACACTATTAGAGAGACATGCCTTCACATAGCTGACACCGAGTTCCTTCCTACTATAACCACGAGCCAAGTTCCGCATCACATACTGGTTGTAATCTTTAAGAATCCTCATTATAATATCAGATGTAGATATCCCATCTGTGCGCTTTGTCTCCTTAAATTTTCCAATAGACTTGACCTGAATCCAGGGTTAAATGGTTAAATTTAAAAATTAGAATAAGTGGTATCAACAAGCTCTGCTGGCAAAAATATGCTTGTAATAGAAATGAGCAACATGTTATCCAAGCAGCAAAAGTCACAAAGTTGAACGCACAAATTCATAAACATCCTTTCCAGCTCCACTGGCATCAGCATATCTACAGTAAAATATGGCACGTGATAAGAACTGAAAGAATAAATTGAATAAAGAAATATTAAATGTATGAAAATAATTGTTTAGTGAGGAGAAACAATTATAAACTAATGTATCCTCTTCATAAATAAAAGAGTTCCAGAAAATGAAATCAATATTGGGCATTGAATTCAAATTAAATACTCTTGCTGTAAATTGAAAAACTAACGGTAGAGAATCATGAGCAACATAATCGATCTCGTGCTTGTCAAGGAACTCCCTAGTGATCACCCAAGGAGCATCCGGAATCACCTCATCGACCCACCTAGGTTGAGAAAAATTGCATCATCTTCAGTACTGTGGACACGCAAACATAAAATGGAACAAATATAGCAATTCATTTTAGGAATGAAAAAGGTTTTAAGTCAAGTTTATACGGTTAAGATGCTTTCAGGTGATTTTAACCCTCGCATTTTTAGCAGTGCTACATCCAGGGACATTAGATTGGAAATGTCAGAAATAAAATTACATGAGCAAAGAAGAATAGTTCTATATTCCTCAGAAGGAAATGTAATAAGTTTTCAAGGTCATTCCCTAAACTTTAGAAGTACCTGCAGTGGCGTAGGGACTCATAACGTTCAGATTGAGTCATAACAGTCTTGCCCTTATACCGATAAGTAAGTTCATCATTGCAGCATCCCACAAGAAGGTAACTCTTTGGAAACCTGTAACACGAGAATAATCAATTATATCTCAAATGCGCCTCCACTTACTACTAAAAGCATCATAAAATTAACAAAAGATGAGAACAACTCATAACAACGAGAAAAAATTAAGAACCAATTATATCGGTTTGATAACCACAGGTTTTGATGGTTTCCACATATTTTCTTAAGTACATATTATCACGTGTATAAAATATCTACTCATTTCATTATATTTTCTTAACTACATATTTTATACAATAGACCTTTTGAATCAAGGGGGTATTTTATTAGTATTATTTTATTTTTATTATTATTATATAATTGTTCTTGTAGGATCCAAACCTTTATAAATGTAAGGTCAGAGAGCCATTTTAAGATTCTCTACCCCAAATGCACAGTTATCTTCTATATATCATGTTGATAATAAATAATAGGGCCTCTCCTCCTAGTCCATCAAGTTCCGCTAAGCTCCATGTCTCTCTCTCTACACCGAAAATGACCTACTAAAAACTAGCCACCTATGGTAAAAATTGGATGCAACATCCTGAAAAAATGTGGTCAGTCTGGACAAATGCAAAGAACCATAAACCAGACATTGCAAGCAGCATAACAAAAAAAAAAAAAAATGCAAAAGCAATCAAGAACTCATATTCAAGAGAGCTCCCATAATTTAGGCAACTCTCTCTCTCCCTCTCCCTCTCTCTTAAAGTTGAACTCAAGGAACTCAACCTAGACTCAATTCATTAGAGCCAGAGCTTCTAAATAGAATGCAACTCACCAAAAAGCTACGACCAAGAGGAGAGCAACTCACCAACCTGATCAAGTATGTGATGTGGACATCAGATCTTGAAAGGTCTTTCAGAGACGTGGTCAACGATCAATGACCATGATCACGTCGATCTACTTTTGAGTCTTCATATGTATTTATTTTATTTATTTGCTTTATGTATTTGTTTAGTAGTTTTTCCTATTTTTCCTTACTTAAGGGCTTTGTCGTATGTATCCTCTAGGGGCAATGTCGTCTTTTATTTCCATTTCATTGTAGGAGGCTATATATAAGCCCCATATGTTTCTTTTGAGATCAATGAATGAATGTTAATGAAATTTTATTTACTCTTATGTTTGTGTGGGAGCTTGAGTGCTTTGGAGAGAAATCCCTAGGAGAGGGAATGCAAATCACCCACCAACCTTGGAAGAGCCCGAATTCGTGGATTTCTTTTTTTTCTCTATCATTTCTTTCCTTCCTCACCTTCTCCCTTGCCGTTGGCTTAGGGTTTCCCAAACCCAAGATTGTCGGCCTCCACTTCAAGCCCAAGCCCCACCGCCGGCCAACACTCCTTCCCCTTCCCACCTAGCCACCAACCATCCAAGGAGGATCATCCCTTGATTGGTTGATTCATGCAATTCCCCTCCCCACCTCCACCTCCCCTTACCCCAAACCCTAACATAACCACCGGCCATAGCAAGCCAAGCCCTAGCCGCCACCTCCAAACCCTAATTCCCTTCCCCCCACATCTCACACTTCATCAATACTTTCCTTTTGCATAACTCCCACTTTGGAGAGCCTTAATCTCAAATTTTCAATCAATTTTGAAATATTTCCTAAAATAGAAATCTATTTTAGAAAAGTCCCTTAAATTAAGCCCAAATCAAATTCAAATTGAATTGGCTTTAATTTCTCTTTCCCGATTAAAGGGTCTTGGTTTGGTAAGCCATAACTCCTCCCCAAGCCCCCCAAAGCCTTGATGCCGCCGGCCCCCCTTGCCCCCACCTCCTTAATGCTTTCCAAGATAAAAACCTCTCACTTGGGAAGAATTAAATGCTTTCCTAGTTTAGATCATATTCACTTTGGAAAGAATTCAAATTTCAAATTCCAATTAAATTGAATTTGAAATCCTTTCCTAAAGAGATTGATTTATTTTTGGAAACTCTCAAATCTGAAATTGATTAGAGATTTCTCTCTAATTCTCTTTCTCCAATTAGCAACCTAAGTTTGGAAGGAATCATGAATTTCCCGATTAACTCCCCATGCATGCCCGGCCCACCCTATCTCTCCTATCTAATTAAAATCCTTCCTTAAATCCTCAAATCTAGCTCTCCCTAACCTATCCCAAATTCAGCTGGCCCCTCCCAACCCGTCACTCACATTTCCTTCTCGTTTTGGAACGTCTGGCTTGCTGTTCCCACATGTCAGCAGGATCAACATGCTGTCCTGAACTATTGGAGGTATGGAACTGCTATCCAAAAGTTCCAAGCATCATCTAGCAGCCGTCCAAGTTTTTTATAAACATTAGAAGTTGCTGTCCAGCATTCCTCAATAACCAAAACTGCTGTGAAGGCTCTCATAGAGACTGTCCAGATTTTCTGGACAGGGTTGGAAGGCTGTCCCGCTACTCGGAGATCACCATGTGCTGCCCGGAAGATTCAGGTTGCTGACCAAAGACGCCAGCCAAGATTAGTTTGTTGTCCACCATCCCGAGATCATCAAATTGCTGTCCTATGGAAACTAGGAGTTGTGAACAGTTGTCCACTACCTTTCAAGCACCCAAACGTCCACACTGGAGCGTCGTATTGCTTCTACTTTGGGTAAACTCTTCCCAACTCTGCTATCTTCACAGTAACTTTTCTATTGTGGTTTTAGTTTGATTTACAATGATCATGATAATTTTCTCCGTTAAAGCCTAGTGAATTAGAGATTTAAGTAAGGGATCCTTGCATATTGACTAATCTTATTGTTAGTATAAGGATTTTTATTGAAAACCTTCCATGTATGCAACGTTATATTATTTGACTATTTTAGGATCTTAACTTCTACGCATGTGATTTGGCCTAAGCTTATTTTATCACCTTATAGTTTTGACTTATCGTTTAACATCAACAAAAGTTTTATTTATTATTGTTCTCTCAATTTAAAATGTGCAAATTTCTTATTCCAATCATTTTTGCATTTGTCCCGCATCAGTATGGTTCTCAGATTCCCTTGGGCACTGTCTCTCTCTATCTCTCTAGCCCCTAGATAGCCACATAAAACCTCACAGAGCCTATGAATATGGCTCAAGCATCACCTACGGGCCAATTTAAAAGCACATCCAAAAAAGTGCGGTGAATATGGACAATAAAAAAACCCAACAACTAGGCATCATAAGTAGCAAATCATCAAAATCGTTCTACAAATACAATTAGGAACTCACATTCAAGGGAGCTCCCTTAATTAAGGGACCTCTCCCCCTTGGACCTAGACACAAAGAACTTGGCCGATGCTCAATTAGTTAGAGCCAAAGTGTCTAAAGAGAACACAACTCACCAAAAAACTACTGCCATAAGAAGAGAAACTCGCAAACCTATATATATAATAAATAAACACGTATAGAAAACAACAAGGAATAAGAAAAAGAAAACAGCCAAAGACTTAGGTAAGAAAAAAAAAAACTCGCAAAAAACTTTCAAACTTTAAGACAACCAACTTTAACTTAGAATTGATATCAACAAAATCAAGCTTTTATCCCACTATGCGGGGTCATAGCCAAAGTTGATGTTAAGAAAATTTATTCCAAAATAAATATTTAGGAGAACAAGTAAAAGCTCAGCTAACCTATGTTCGGGATCAAAGTGATCTCGGCATAGGGTCATATTTAAAAGCTAAGAGGCTATTTATTTCAAAAATGCTCAAAGCCCCCATGTAGACGAACAATATGTACTTAACGTAGCCACCTTTACACTTGACCCCGAGATTTCATCAATGGAGCATCTAACAAACTCGAAAATTTATATAACCTCCAAATTTAACCACTTAATTTTTTGACAAGTGTATATATAGTGAAATTTTATTTTCTCAAATTTGAAATTTCTAAACTAAATCATTCTGAACTTGCATAATTTGCTATGAATTTAATAGGGATATGATGAACTCACCAACCTATGATGCACAGACACGGACACAGCAACACGGACATAACACGACACGAACATGTCAATTATTGAAAATAGAAGACACGGACACGGTTGGACACGGTATTATAATTTTTCTATTTTAAAAATAGTGAATAAAAATTGAATAAGTTTAATATTTAAAATAATTTAAAAATAATAAGTCATTTAACTAGAATTTGCTCTTAAAATGATTAATATTAGGATGTCGAGAGTCGAACGTCGATGCCGTATATCAAGCATCGAAAGGTGAGATAATAATGTTGTCGAGAGTCGGACATCGATGTTATGTAGCAAGTATCGGGAGTGGATGTCAAGAGGACATTTGTCGTCAATGTTGAGAGGGCATTGGTCATCGATGTTAGGACAATGTCAGACAAAAAATGAGTTGTCAAGTTGTGGGCATAGAAATTGCTAGTGTCGAACATCAATATTAAGATCATCTCAGACTTTGATGTTGAGATAATTTTGAAATGTCGATATTATAACGACGTCAGACATTAATGTTGAGATGACATCGACCATTGTAGTGAAACAAAAGTCACGACCAGCCAAAGAGAAATAAAAAATAAAAAATGATAATATTTGATGAATGGGGTATTGAGTGCGTGCGATTGATTTAGTGTTGTGAATATAAAGTAAGAAATTTAATTTTTATATTTAAATAAATATAAATTTTAAATACAAGAAATTATATTTAAAAAATTATAAAATATATAAGAGAAGTGTGTTGGACACGTGTGCCCAATTTGTATTTAATATTTTTAATCAGACACATTTTCAACTTGTTTGACACGTGCCAGAGACGTGTTGGATGCTTGTCGTGTCGGATGTGTGTCGGACAATGCACGCCTCTTCGAAAAAGGTCGGTGCATCATAGTCACCAACATAATTCAAGAAATAATGAGTCCAATGAATATCTCGCTCAACATTTTCGCCTCATTATTTTGGGAGCTCTATTCGGCAAAGCAATCAACATCTATGATATGAAAGGTCCTCACCTCCGTCAAAATGACTGTTCAACTAGGCAACATATTCATTTGGAAACCCTACATAACTATTTGCACTCAAGGAACTAGATCTCTTTGGTCTTTTCAAGCAACTTGTCGAACTCCAGAATGGTGTGAAATGAAAAACCTAGCCCTAGAATCTAACTCCAATATTTGCGGCTAAGTTTGCATTAAATAGCACATGAGTCCATTATAGTCGAATAATCTAGATAGTTACCTGCAATGACTAAAATACGGTGAAAGGTGAGGCCCATCCAAGACGATGACACACAATTTTGATACACGAGAAAAGCTAGCCCTAGAATCTGCCTCCCCCTTTGTGGCAGAATTTGCATTGAGTTGCACATAAGTCCAATCTAATCAATGAATATGGATGGTTACCACCATGAAAGCTAAGATACAGTCGAAAGTGAGGCCCACAGGGCGACGAATTAATCTAATAACACCTCATAAGAAATGAACGACTTAATCATTAATTATTCGAGAATTCATTCTATCGAACAAGTTCTTTTCACCAAGGGACATTGAAGAATTCATCACACTTTACTAAGGTAAAAGTCATTCGACAAAAAAAAATATAATATTCAAAACTAATTAACTTAACAAAAGAAAAATGGATCTTTTCATTTTAATTTCCAAAAAAAGTCAATACATTCAAGACATCCAATATAACTCAAATGCAAAAGTCGTCCTAAGAATCACAGTAGTGAGAGTACCCACTATCTGAATCCCCAACAGTGGGATGTTTAAATCTTCATCATCAGGTCTCTCCTCGCATTTCAAATATTTGTAGGCTTGATCGTAAAATAAGCTCAAGTTACATCATGCATAGTTGATCTTGCATCGATCAACCAGAATATTAAGCAGAAAATAATACTTTCTCTTGAAATTTACTCATAATGTCTTGTGCAAGACAAGACCTAGGAACTCAACAAATTCAGGCACTTGGAAGTTCAAGTTTATCCGCCTTCAACTTTTTTAGCAATTTCTCTAGCTCAACAATTCAAAATTGAGTCAAATACAAAAGACTGGTCAAAAATATCTCTTGCCTAGCTTCGACTCAGCATAGAAAGATTCCATGGTGCCTACTTTATTCAATAACTCAACAATTCTATGGTCAACGAAGGATTGGACAACCGCCATCTTTTACTCATTTCTTATTTGGTACAAGTTCCCTTGTTATCCAAAGCCCAATGCCACAAGGGGCCTGATTCTCTTTTGCAAGTCACTCCAAACTGCTCCCTAGCTCGCCATTTGTCTAGAAAACCACTTTGTGCGAATTGGCAAAGAAGAATGTGCTCTGCAACAAAGAGACAAATCTCTGCATAATCAACATGTGGAGGTTTTCCAAAGACATCTTTTCTAAATGGCCATGAAGACGATGGAGATCATCAACTCCCAAATGTAACTTATTCTTCGACAATAGTGGGTCAACATCAGCATCTATAAGTACTTACCCTATCGCATCCTAACTGATTGCCGATTTGCCTTCATTTTTATAAATCATCTCAAAGAATGGGGAATCATGGAAGAAACTAACCCTGTTTTACCCTTACCAACTTTAGTAAATCTCCTCAATTCCACGAAAGTGGGATAACACTAGTTGAGGGTACCAAAGTAGCCTTCATTGCAACCAGAGTTGCTAATGAAGTCGGCGCTACACCATGGCTACGACTGTTGGCAAGAATGCGGCTTGATGAACTCAATTACCTCCTTGTCATCACTTTTGATAAATCTCCACTTCCTTTAGATCAACGAAACATCAAGACTCTCCTCCGACACACCTTCCAAAACTCGTTTAATTCACAGTATGTCCAACCTAATGTAGGCCACTCTGGATTGTCTTCTGATATCTTACAAATTATAAAAATGAAAAAGAAGCTTCAGGAAACAGCTCAGCAAAATAACATAAGTACACATAATATTATCATTTCCATTCACTAGGCAATTTGCTTGTAAGCAATAGATTAACAGCAAGCGCCGCCAAAATGGTTGCAAAAGAAGTATATTGTACACAGTCCAGCTCCCCTCCAAAAAGTTTAGGTACAACTCAATATCCTCTTCAAACAATTGCGAAGACCTCAACTTAAAAGACGAGCTAGGGCAAAACTGAAAGGCCATCCACTAACCAACTTCATGAAAAAGAATTTCTTTTTTCAATCCCTGACCTTATTTTACTAACACTTCATCTTTATATACTTCAAGAACTTACTCATCTCAATATCTCTTTACAATGAACATAAATTTGAAAAGGTCCAAACTCTACCTTACCCATTGTTCTTGTATGTAGACAATGAAAGTAATTATACTCTCCCATGAGTTAGTCACCAACCGTGCAAGAACCCAACTGTAATAACACATAGTCGCCTCTACGTTCAAGAAGAATGCTATATGTACTCCACATCAAAACTAGTTCATTTAGAAGCATAATTTGTCTTCCTTTATTGCGTTTGGATATTCGCTAAGCTTCAAAGCTCAAACTATAAAATCCTTGTTGACCTCGCATTCTAGGACCACTGACTGCAAGTTGTATTTGAAAACCAATGAGCTTTAACCCTAGACTGCAGCCAAGTTGTTTGCATAGTTAAGGAAACCTCGAGATATTTTATAAACAAAGGGGAGAAGAACTCTCAAGCATTGAAGGACTCAAAAGGTTTAAACAAAAGAACCACTGACTATTTATAAAGGAAATCGCAGAAACTCAAAGCGCATTGCAATCATTTTATAGCCATCTCCCCATCATGTTGATAATAAAATCGTAGGCAAATAAATTATAGCCAAATGATTATAAAATTTTGAAATGACAATAACGTCACATCACAGACGCAATAAGTAGTAGATTAAATAATAGCGCAATTACAAGTATCAAGCGTGGCAAAAACTAGTTGCTAGTACCTTATCAAACTTGGCACCCAAATAGGTAGTCATCCCTCCTAACATGGCTTACACAAAGGGCCGAAAAAGCGCTTCTTTAGCAAATAAGCCCCTACAAGTAAGGTGTTGTTCAACACCCCTAAAGAACAAATCCACCTGCAAAGAATTCATGTTACTCAAACATCCAGATCTTGTCTCTAATATTACTCAACTCGATCTTTGATGTAATTGGTGACTTCAATAGAGACGACTTCTAAATGACTAGCTAGTCTCATAAATTTCTCCAGCAAATTTTTAAAGTGAATCTTCTCAGACCCACCAATGAATTGAATCTAGGCAAAATTTTTGGTCTTCTCTTATTTCTCAGTAAGGAATTCATACAACATTTTCATATTGACCTGAAAGCCATGACCCGATATCAACGTGTTTTCTAGGCTCGAAGGATTTGAAGTCAATAACTCAACAAACTTTTTCAATTCAATTTTCTTTTCCAAGCCTACTTTCACCAATATAACCCTAGAATGAGCCAATGAGCAACTATTTTATTGTCGTAACAAGAATATCCCTAAGGGCCTCTTTTGAGGCTGCCATCCAAGTCAAACTTGACAAAGAGAAGCTACCACTAGACTTATGCAATGGGAGGGACTTTTCAAGATTAGTGGCAGCAAAAACTTGAACTTCAATTCTCTTCCTTCTCTCATCAACTTCATGCTTTACCTTCTTTAGGGTAAGTGAGGAAGTCTCCAAGGCGTCTCTTCAGCTCTCTCTATCGTTGTTCATTTGCACTCGCATTTAAGTGATATCCCTCACTGGGAATTAGGGAAGGCGATCCATGGCTCCAGAAAGAAAAAGGAATATGAGGCTAACGCTAAGAATTACAAAGAAATCAAGCAAAGAATAGAGATGCATTTCTAGATTTTCTTTTCAGAAAAAGTTAGATAAAAAAGTTAAATCAAAACGATTATGGTTGGCTTTATAAAACTACATATTTTTTACTCATTCTTCAAAGATACAAAAGAATCAGGGAATTAAATGTACACCCAAATATCTCAAGATTGGTTCAAGCTAAAGCAAGCAATTCAAGTTTTTGACAAACTTATCTGGTTCACAATAAATCAATAAGAATATGCATACACTCAACAAGCTGCTTCTGCAATTAAGAAGATATTTTATTATCTTGTATAGATTACCCTACAACACCCAAAACCTTATAAATGTAGAATCAAAAGGCCATTTGAGAATTTCTCCTCGAGATGCATAGTTATCTTATATATATTATGCTAGTAATAAATTTGATGTCCTCTCTTCTCTAGGATCTCGGGTTCCCCTAAGCCCCATCCCTCTCTATCTATCTCCCCTTCCCTGGATGGTCTGATAAAACCTCACGTGGCCCTGTAAATATGGCTCTAGCATCCCATTCAGGAAAATTTGAACACAACACATTGACTGCTACTCCAAATGGCCATGTTACATTTGCATTTGTACAAGATTGAATTTACACCTAAGAAATGTTAGTTGATATTCCACAATAATCTTGGATCAGGCAAGCGCTCATACAATTCTTACAAGTTTTTTGGCAATTCATCAAATATTAAGATGGTGCATCATGGCCTTAAGCTAGTAAAAGCATTTACCTGGCTCATTCTTTATCGCATTGAAAAAAAAGGGGTTCCATTTAGATCAATGACATTTAAGAAAAGTATGATTATCCTTGAAGTAGGATAATTACATGATCAAAATAAAATTAGAAATAATGAAGTATGACTACCAGGAGCCTCTAGGTGTAAACATATCAGTATATTCACGGTTTTGCATTCAATTGTGGTTCATGTATCTTCATTTATTTAGCTAATCAAAATTCAAATAAGACCACAAAATTATGAAGATTGATAAATTATTAAAGAAGCATTAGAATATTTTGTTTATGAATCTCATTAATTTTCCTACAATAAACTCAATAGAAAATAATAATCATTTAACATGCTTGACAAAACCGTGTTTCTATTTTTTATGCTTTATGTGGGACATATTAACAATGGCATGAGTGGGCTAGAAGTTTACATCAAACAAATTGTTAACCACCTTGCTTTCCTTCTACTTGCCTATTCTCTAAGGTTCGGAAATTTAGCGTTCAAAAGTTAAAAAAAATAACATGCATGATTTCATGAATGAATCAAACAATTAGCATTAAAAATTAAAAAATACATATATTCCTCTATTTATTTAGAATAAAATTCCACATCTTTAAAAATAAATGCCTTCAAAGGCCAAAAAAAAAAACACGGATCCCACAGAAACACGACAAAACAAAATCAATGAAGTCCAAACCAATCAACAAATTATCGGAAATGAATACAAAAACCAGCCATAAACAAAGACCACACGGCAAGAAATCCTAGGATTCAAAGAGAGAAAGAGAATGAAACGGGCACAAGGGCTCACAATTTTTTGGCCTGCTCTAGGGATCGTGCATGGCCGAAATGGAAGAGATCGTATATACCATCGGCATAAACCCGCACGGGTCTATCGCTCTCAACCTTCTCCTCCTCGGACTTCGGAAGCTCCATTCGCCGATCTGAACAAGTCTTCTCCTTCGAGAAGCCTTCTCTTTGCTAGGCTTTGAAGACACCCCAAGGGTTTCAATTTTTTTGCAGTCGAAGCAGTGAAGTCGGTCAATATTTTATATAGGGGTTCGTTTTTTTCTTTTAAATTTGTTTCCTTTTATTTTGTCTTATTACAGCTCACATAATGGCTCCAAAATATGATTAAAAGAGAACAAAAATAAATAAATGCACATTTAAGATATCTTTAAAAATTTCTAAAATAATTTTTAAATCATTATATGAAATAGATTTTTTTTTCGGAAATTATTATAATATTATTATTTTAATGGCTAATCGGCTCTAATAAACGTCAGTTTGGTATTGTTTTTCTGCTCCTTTTATTTCCATATATAATATTCATATTCTTATTTAGCTCTATTATATTGTTACATTTTTTTATTATTTTTTTAAAAAATTATTGTCTAAAATAAATTTTTAATCGGAATAATTAAGTAATTTTTCACACAATAATTTTACAATCAACTTTATAAATAAAATCATCTCCAAAAAATTTTAAAGGTAACTTTGAAAGGTATTTATAAAGTTGTAAAACCTCTTAAGTAAAAAAGCTGAACTTTTAAACATTGAGGTGCCTTTTAGTATAATGGTTGAAATTTCATTTAAGAAACTCTGCAATTAAGCCAGTTCATTCTAGAATAATTATGAGATGGGTGAGTTGCTGGGATGTTACACCAACTAGACAAAATCGTAAAGATCTTAGATCAAAACGGACAATATCTCGATAGTTAAAAATTTGGGATATTACATAATTTATTATAGGAAAAGTTACATTTTTAAAAGCTTATGTAAAAAATAACTTCTTGCATATAAATTTTTTGAAATTAATAAGAAAATAATCGTTTAATAAAATTGTGATTGCAGTCTAAAAAGTAAAATAATGACCCTTAAATATTATTAAATAAATTTAAAGAAAAAATAGCAAATAAAAGTGTAATAACGATTCATAAAGTAAAGTTAGCAAAAAAAAAGAAAGAAAGAAAAAAAGCGTAGCCCATAGGTATCTTAAATGTTGTTGTACAGAAATGTTTAGAAAGATGAGGGAGATTTAAAAGTTAGCTTTGTGGATACCAATCTCTTCAGTTGCAAAGCAATGGACAATTTGGTAGGTGAGTGGTTTAGGGAAAATTTTTTACTTGGCCTTGGACAAGTACTCTATAGCAATTTGTTGATAGTAAACCCCTAATTATCATCTTATTCAAAAAGGCAAAATCACACCTAAAACACATAAACTATCTCACATTCACTATACTTTTGTTATCGTACGTGTGCTCAATAATAAATGCTTATTTATTAATATTTAGGTTTCATTTGGGATAGCTTTCTTATTGTTTCTTAAAACGGCTTTCTAGTACAAAAATTAAAAATTTTGTACTAAAAAGTCGCTTCAAAAAATAGCAAGAAAGCCGTCTCAAATAAAGCCTTAATCATAATTATTTAAGGAATCATCGTTATAGTTTTTCAATTTTTGCATCAAATCTTCATTGCATGTAGGTTTAATCATTTTTAAGGAAAAAAATTTGATGTAGATTGTATGCTAGAACTTGATTCCAATGATATTAACACCCACTTCTTGAATAGAAGAACCTCCTTTGATGACCTTTCTCCTAAAATCAAGAATAGCTTCACAAAGGTGGCACATAAGAGTGGGCATGGGAGAAAAAAATATTGATTATCAAAGCTAGTTAATTGATTAAGATTATACTTATCTTTGGTTGTACATTAAAATCTATGTTTAATTGAGCTAGGTTATCTCCTTAAATGGATGACCTATTGATATTATATTTTATACTTTATATTTTGTTATTATTTATTTCGCTTGATGCAGCTCTCCTCTTCTGGCTCCGCTAGGGTTTTTCTTGCCCCGCTAGGGCTCCCCCTCGGTGGCGTCGATGCTCTCGATGGTGTTCCAGGGAAGTTTCCTCTTATTCTTCTGGTGGTTTTCTCTGGCTTTGGTTTTGTTTTGTTTTTTTTTTTTTTCTTTGCCCATCTCCGGTTCTTGCCCTGAATGGTGTTGAATTGCCTGAGCGACCCGGGTTTTTAGAGGGTCAGGTTTAATCGAGTTCGTTTTTTGAAGCGCTCTTTGGATCTTCCTCTGATGTAAATTTTCTTGAACTTAAGACGTCCTCCTTTCGTGGTTTGCCTTCTCTGTGGATTTTGGAGCAGGAAATCCAAGCTTTGGTTATCCCCTCGAAGCTTCCCTCTCTTGAATCCATTCAGCGATTCTTCTTCAATCTTAAGCTTAATGACAAAGTGTCTGTCACTCTGCTTGCTCTGTCACATATCTTGATCAAACTGGCTAATGATTTTGATTATTGTGAGATTTTTTGTCATAGATCTTGCATAGTGTATAATTGTTACATTAAACTTACCAAGTGGTCTCCTTTATTTGACGTTGGTGTTGAATCTCTGATGATCCCAATTTGGGTTTCTTTTTCACAGCTTCTTCCTCATCTCTATTCCCCCCGTATCCTTCACGATTTCGATTCAATTTTTTGCAGACCTTTGAAGATTGACACTGCCACTTTTGTTGGCTCTAGTCCTTCTGTTTTTCGTGTGCTGGTGGAGATTAATATCACTAAATCATACCTGGACAAGGTTTGGTTAGGTCCTGAAAAGCTGGGCTATATGCAGCAAGTTTTTATGGAAGAATTTGTCCCCTTTTTTGCATCTTGTAATTGTATCGGACATGTGGTGGATAATTGCCGTCCTCACCATTCTTCTACTCTGTCTAATGTTATCCTTGACGTTTCTAAACCTATTTTGAATCCCTTTACTCCCCCTTCTTTGTCCCATCTTATATCTAATCTCGATGGGGTGGAGAATGCTGATGATGCAATGGCAAGGACTTTGGAGTTGAGTCTAGTTAATGTTGTAGTTGGGAGTGTTGCTGAGTTTTTGGGGGATAATAATATCCTTATTAATTCTAATTTAGCTCCTATTTTTTCTGTTGTGGTTAAGAAGGAACATGCTTCTTCGGTTCCACCTTTGAACACTATTTGTGTTGGTGAGGAAGGAAATTTGATCAAAAAAATTATGGTTTTAACCTTAAAGCTAGCCTTTCGTGTGCGGATGTTGTGGCCGATTCGGGTGATTTTTCTGTGGATGTGGTTTCTAAGGATGGTGAGCTTGTTGGTTTACCTGATTTGCCAATCCATGCGTTGGCTATTTGTGATGATTCTTCTCCTTTGAAGTCTGTGGCCTGGGATGCTGCTAATCTGTCTGTTAATTTGGTTTCGAATTTACCTTGTAATGTTGAGTTTGAACTATCTCCTATTGCTAATGCCTTGGAGGGAAATGCCGAGTTTGTTAATATTCCTATCTCAGTTATGTCTAACATTGAATTGAAAGCTCATGTATATGGTCCGGACTTTGAATAACTCTATCTTGGTTCAATCTGATTGGCTGGATTTGGATGAGTCCCTCTCCACGCCTTGTGTGGGGGAGGAAGAGGATTTTGGTGACCATGCTAATTATGATATGTATATTTTCATTATGGGTATGTTGTTGACCAAGCTGTGCTCAATGGAGGTGGCCGACAAAAGACGTAAATGTAAATCTAAAAAAAAAAGTCTTTGGATTTATCTCTTGCTTTTGTTGTAGTGGGCTTTGTTGGCATATTGGATGATGATGAGGCGCTCCCTGCTTTTCCCCTTGCTGGCCCGGGCTTGTTGGCAACCTTGGTGGTTTGCCATTTTTGCTTGGTGGTTGCTTGTATAGGTTCTAGGCTGTTTTGAGTGGCTGTCATCAAAGGATGGTCCGTGTCTGACTGCGAGGTGGTTGTATGGAGCTATCATTCCTGAGTACTCCGCTTTTGTTTCCCTTTTCTACAACTTTGTGTATCAGCTTTATTGAATCTGCTTTCATGTCCTGTCTTTGATGTATTGTGGATTTGATATTGTTGGGTCAGTGTTGTATGTCGGGTCTCTTTTGGAATAAAATTTGGTTTATAAAAAAAAAAAAAAGAATATTTTGTTACTATTGTCTTTGAAACTTTACTCATTAATGACATTGTTGTTATATGAATTAACTTATTTGATATTCAATAAAAATAAAATAAATATTTTTAAAATTTAAAATAAATTTTATTTCATATAAAAATATAAATAAATAAATAAAATAAAATAAAAAAATATCTCTAACAGGTATTTGGTTTGTCGTACGGCCAACTCAGGATTCAAAGATGTTTGCGTCTCTTAGATTTGGATTGAAATAAGTAATGTTGAAAAAAGATATGGCAATGCATCACTAATATCTCAATAGATAGAATTTGTCTACTCTACTCGATTGTTAATGACGCGAACAAAAATAATAATTTAATTATCAGCACATTTTATATAATACATATAATTTGTAGTAATGATCAGCATCAGCAGACTTTTGATCCTTTCAATAGCTTTCAATTCTTGTGCTCTAATCAGCATTATTTACAATTTTCCAAAGCCATCGGACGCAAAGAGTTAGATATACTAATTGTTAGGGTAGACCATTTCACAAGGCATATGGGAGAGCCCACACAAATCAGAATCTCGCTGCAACAATCTTGAAGTGTATATATATATCGCATAACACTTATAAACTTTAAATAACAATAAAAATAGAACTTAACATCATCAAAATTTTACATAGTATTGAGATCCTATTTAAATTTCGTCGTCATGGAGCTCGCATGCTGCTAAGCTTGTCGCCAGATTCGCAGACGCTTGGTCTCATCGCCACTTTCATCACATGCCACCAGTCCCATCGTTCTCCTTCCCAACGAAATCTTGATTTTTAAAATCCCCTTTCTAATGAAATCCTATCAATCGGTTGTGGCTTCGTCTTTGTTGTCAAGCGGTTGCAAGAAGCCTTTTGCCAATTACTCAGTCCGACTGACTTCTTCGTCTTCTTCACTGTTAGCTTTCTCTTCTTTGTTGATTATAGCCTTATAATCTTTGCTTGGTTCTTTTTTTTGACTTGCTTGTATCATCATTTTTATTGAATGGAATAAACATACCATTTGGTTTAAAAATAATAATAATGCATAGATGTTAAATATATAAATGATATAATTTTGAGTGTTATGTATGTAAATCCCCTTATTTTTTACCTGATTATAAGATAAATTACTAAAATAAAGAGCGTTTAATTAGAAATACAATTTAACACAATTTATCTCAGGAGTAAAAATAAATTTAAGTATCATTTTGCATTACAAAATATTTATCTTACAACTACCATATAAATATCTCATAATTTTTTAGATATCTTTCTATATTTTTCATTTGCCTTATCTTTCTGATACAAATGAAAATATATGACAACTTATTATATTTTTTCGTTCATCTTTTACAAAGAATTGTTAGATCGATAGCTTATTCAAACCAAGAGATCTCACAATTCCTGTAAAGTTAATCTCATGCACGTTAACTCTCCTTTATTGACAGTGAACCAACCACCATCCTTTTACCTAATCATTCAAATTAACATCCTCTTCATTTAACTCCCACTAAGGCTTCATTTGGGTCGGCTTTCTTCTTGTTTCTTAAAGCAGCCTTCTTGTAAAATTATCAAATTTTTTGTGCTATAAAACCGCTTTAAGAAACAGTAAGAAAGCCGTTCCAAACGAAGCCTAAGACAGATTGAAGCTTCATTTGGGATTGCTTTCTTAGTGCTTTTTATTAAAGCCGCTTTTAAGTACAAAAAATTCTTCAATTAGAAATTTTTGTACTATAAAACTGCTTTAGAAAAGAATAAGAAAATTGTCTCAAACCAATCTTGTTGATTCGCTTTCAAACACCAAAAAAAAAAAAGCCTTGAGAAAGCTTGGTAGGTTGACTGGCATTCCAATCTTAAAGAAAAGAAAGCCTTCTTGCAAGCAAAACTATTCAATTCATTCTCTCTTCTCCTTGAAGTCCAACTCTAACCCTCAAATAAGCCCCAGTACCCCTCCTCTTCCTCATCATCAATTCCCCTCTCTCTACAATGAGGCTCAATGGCACTTATTTCACCCTCATCACAGCCATGATAGTTGCTTTACTCTCACTCAAAAGCCACCTATTTTGTCCAATGAATACTACATTGATGATCCCCTCTTCAATCTCATCAATCAAAGGTTTTTGCTCTCACCATCATCATAATAACGTACCAAAGGTAAATATTTGTGATGATTTTGCTCGAAATATCTTGCCGCCTGCGACGAATATATCTTCGACGCTTTGCGTTGATCGGAACGGGTGCTGTAACTTCACCTCAGTGCAGTCGGCTATCAATGTCGTTAATGATTCCAGCCAGATGAGAACCATCATTTGGATTAATAAGGGCGTATACTTGTAAGTTTAATTATAACTTTCCTATTTGCATGTGTGTGTAAGAGATTAAGCATAGCGCTTTAATTTGAGATATATTTTATATTTTCATGTGCATTAAGTAGGTAATATTGCAAATGGGTCTATTGTTAGAAAATGTGGGTCAAAAGGGATAAAAATTGGATGTAAATAATTCCTTATAAAACTTATTTTATATTTTAATTTATTAAGTAATCATTTTTTATCAGATTTCATAAATATGGCTCTGAGTAATTTTTAGAGACTTATAGAAATAATTCCTAGCACATAAAATTGGTTCAAATTTCTGAAGCAATAAAATACTATTTTTTATGCTAGGAAGCTGCTTTATAAAAGAATAAAAAAGTTATTCCAAACGAAGCTTAAATTAATACTCTCATATTAGTCATATGACTAAAGCTTCATTTGGGACAACATTCTTAATGTTTCTAAAGCAATTTTCTAATAAAAAATTTATTTAAAAAAGTTGCACTAAAAAAGGTGTTTTAAAAGCAATAAGAAATTAGTTGCCCAAAAGAAAGCCTAAGATTTTATTGAACAATTTTTTTTTTATAATTTTCGTGATAAGAAAATATTTAGTAAAAAATAATGTATAATCATAAAATAGCTTTTTACTGTTTTTTTTTTATTATAAAAGATGTTTAAAAAGTATATATTTTTTAAACTATAATTAAGAAACTATTTGAAATGGTTGCATGTCTTTATAAAAATGATTGTAAAATTGTAGAGAAAATACTTAGCTATTCTGATTTGAGAAAGCAATTCTGCAGTACAAAATTTTCTGAAAAGTAACAATCAAGCAGCAGCCAAATGAAATTATGGTTGTTATTTGAAAAATAAAGCGACGAGAACGCTGCCCCAAGCAGATCCCAATGCTTCATTTAGGAAATCTTTTAGCCGCTGTATTTTTATTGCTTTCAAGAAATTTTTGTGCTAAAAAGCTGAAGTAGAGAACATTAAGAAAAATGTCCCAAATGAAGCCTAGACAACTTTCCTGCTACCTTTGTTTTTCAGATCGCAACCATAATTTCTATTTAGATATTATTTTTTTGCTCCTTTCAAAATAAATTTATATTAAAAAGTTGTTTTTTACAACATCTTTAAAAAAAATACTTTCTCTATATGAAGAAGCTTCATAAAATAATAAGAAAATTGCTCAAAATGAAACATAAGAAAAAACTTTAAAAAGCAAAGATCGAGAAGCTGAAATTTCCCCAGTTAGAGCCTAATAAACATCATTGATGAAATTAGTTATTTGGCTAAAGAAAAAAGCTTTAAGCTCATTGACTATATCTATAAATGTATATAATTTTATTTTGTAAGATTAATATTATATATACATAACATGTTAGTGAGAAGGTAACAATCCCAAAAACAAAGGTGAATATAACACTGCAAGGGCAAGGCATGGAGTCCACGGCAATAGTGTGGAACGACACGGCCAATTCTTCCGGTGGCACCTTCTATAGCGCATCGCTATCGGTGTTTGGAGCCAATTTCATCGCAAAGAACATAAGCTTCATGGTAATTAAATATATAAAGATATAATTACATAATAGAATATCATTAAAAAGCTTTGGTGAATTTGATTAATGTTATATTATTATGATTATTTTGAAAGAATGTGGCTCCAATAGCAAAGCCCGGCGATAAGGGAGCTCAGGCGGTGGCGATACGGGTGGCCGGCGACCAGGCGGCCTTCTGGGGTTGTGGGTTCTTTGGAACTCAGGATACTCTACATGATGATAGTGGAAGGCATTACTTTAAGGAATGTTACATTCAGGGTTCCATTGATTTCATCTTTGGGGATGCGAGGTCGCTATATGAGGTAAGAGAAATGCTTTATAGTTATCAAGGCTTCGTTTAAGATAGCTTTTGTTTACTACTTTTTCATTGCCTTTAAAAAAATTTGGTACTTAAAAGTTACTTTAAAAAAGAGTAAGAAAACTTACCCAAATGAAACCTAGCTTTCTCATATTTTCATCATCCTTGTAAAACATTACAGCATGTTTCGTAATCTAGAAAACAGAAAAGACATAAAGGAGGAAAGGAAGCCAAAATATTCATTGTATATTACTGTGTGTCCTATATTACACGGAGGGCAGCTTATATAAAGCTATTACTTGTACCATGTAAATAGAAAGGAGTTTGTCCCTTTACACGTGTGTGGCTTTGATGAATTGGTTTGTTTTTTATTAATGATATAGATGATGTAAGCGGGTATACTATCACGTGTGCTGTTATTATCCCCTCTCAAACCGACGATGATTGTTGAACCGTGAGTTTGGCTCGCATAAACTGAAACTGTGTGTTACAAAGATGCTTTGTGAGGATGTCAGTGGGTTGCTCAGTGAAGGCAATATGCAGTAGACGAATGTGTTTTGCTTGGACATGCTCTCGGATGAAATGATAATCGATCTCTATGTGCTTGGTTCTTGCATGGAAGACTGGATTGTTGGCCAAGGCAATTGCAGACTGGTTGTCGCAGTAGAGAGTGGTAGGAGTGTTGGCTGAAATGTTAAAGTCCTGTAGGAGTCTTTGAAGCCATATGATATCGGTTGCCGCTGCTGCGAGTGCGCAGTATTCGGCTTCAGTTGAGGATCGGACGACTGTAGGCTACTTCTTTACTGTATATGAGATTAAAGTGGAACCAAGAAATGTGCAGTAGCCGGTAGTAGAGCGGCGGGTATAAATATCACTGGCCTAGTTGGAGTCGGTGTAAGAGCAAAGGAGAAGAGCTAGAGTCATTCGTGATTGATATACCGTAGTTGATGGTCCCCTTGAGGTATTGGAGCAGATGTTTAAGCCACTAAGAGTGAAGCAGAGACGGATCATGCACATGTTGACATAGTTAGTTAACAACGTGAGCTGTATCTGGGCGAGTAATGGAAAGATACAGGAGTGAACCCGTTAGGTGGAATTATAGGTTGGGAGGGAAGGGTTTGTTGGCTGACTAGGGGGAGGTTGAGGGGCTGGCGGATGTGGGGTTGATGGTGGGATTGCATGAAAGATAACATACCTTGTTGAGGAAAAAGGTGGTGTATTTTGCTTGAGATAGAAATAGGGAATTGGGTTGATGAGAGATATCAATGCCTAGGAAGGTGGATGGGCTGCCCAGGTGCTTCATAGAGAAGGTGGATTGAAGTGAGTGTATGATGTGTTTTAGATGAGAGGAGGATCTGGTAAGAAGTATGTCGTCAATGTAGATAAGGAGGTATGTGGGATGAAGAGAGGAGGATTGTATTAAGAGGGAGGGATCAGCTTGACTTGGATGAAAGAGCCGAGAGATATGAGATAGGTAGAGATGGTTTGGAACCATTGACGAGGGGCTTAGCGTATGCTGTTGATTTCCTTTTTGAGTAGGCACATGTGATGTGGATAGCAAGGATCCTCGAATCCTTTGGTTTGAGTCATGTAGACAATGTCGTCGAGGGGACCGTGAAGGAATGCATTCGACACGTCTAGTTGATGCAATGGCCATTGCATATGAGTGGCAATGGTGAGAAGGACGCGAATTTTGGGTATTTTGGCAACGGGGCTGAAGGTGTCGGTGAAGTTTAAGCCGAATTCTTGATGATTGTCGAGGGATACCAAATGAGCTTTATAGCAGGGAGGGAGGGGTTGTGGTTGGGGTTTGAGTCTAAATGTCTATTTATAGCCTAAGATAGGTGCATCAGGAGGTTTAGGAACCAGTGTCCAAGTTTTTTTACTTGAGACCTGTGAATTCATTTTGTATAGCATAGTTGCACTCGGGATGATGAATAGCAGCTTGTACAGAAGTAGGTTCAATGACTGGTGAAGCTTGGGTTAGGAAATTAAGCATTTGGCGTGGTTTGAGATTACTAGTTCTGGACCTGGTGATCATAAGATGTACCGGTAATATTGAAGAGGTGTCATCTGATGGGGAGTCTGTTGAGGTGGGTGGGGATAATGGTGAGATGTTGGAGATTGTTGGAGCAGGTATTGGAGGGGTGGGAGATGGAGAAGCAGATGATTGGGAGCTGGATGTAGGAGTGAGTGGAGTGGGAGGGGAGGACTGTCGTTGGTGTGAGCTTGATGTGGGAGTGAGTAAGAATGGATTATAGGGCAAACTAGAGTCGTTCGTTTGTGTTGGAGAGGATTGATAGGGAAAGATTGACTCATCGAAGCGAACGTGTAGTGAGATAAGTATCTTTCTCGTGGATTGGTCGAGGAAACGATAGCCTTTTTTATTATCTGAGTAACCGAGAAATATACAAAGCTTAGACCTGGGATGAAGCTTATTGCGATAAGGAGGTGGAAGCCAAGGAAAGAAGGCACACCCGAAGACGCAAAAATGGTTATAGGTGGGTGATTTATTGAAGAGGAGCTGATAGGGGCAGCATTGATGAGTGACTAGAGACATCATCATATTTATGAGGTAAATGACGGTGAGGGCTGCATGAAGCCATAATTGCTGGGGAAGGTTAGCATCAGTAAGTAGCGTGCGAGTTGTCTCCATTATGTGATGATTCTTGCATTCCGCAAGCTCGTTTTGTTCAGGGGTATAGGGACAGCTCGTTTGGTGGAGAATTTTATGTGTTTGAAAAAAAGAATGAAGAGAGTGATTTATGTACTTTTTACCGCCGTTGGAGCGAATGCATTTTATGGTGGTGGATGGCTAGTTTTGTATGAACTGTGCAAAGTTTATTAGAAGTGGGGTGACTTCAGATTTTGCATGCATAGGAAATAACCAGACATAATGTGAGTAATCATCAACAATTAGTAAGTAATAGCTAAATACTTGATTAGATAACGTGGGGGAAGGACCTCATGCATCAGAATGTAGTAAAGATAAAGGAGTACATTGAGAATTGCTGGAAGAAGGAAAAACAAGGTTGTGAATTTTGGAAGCCATGCACGAAAAGCAGGAAGATAATTGCATCGGAACTTGTAGTTCCATATACGTTCTGTAGATGATAGACGTGGTTCTGGAGTGTGGATGGCCGAGTCGTCGATGCCAGTGGAGAGATGGTGTGAGGGAAGTGTTAAGAGCTCAGTGATCGGAGGAGGAGAAAAGCGTTAGTGGGTAGAGACCGTTAGTGACTAGGCCCTGGTGGATGCAGTGGTTGGGCTGATTAATTGAATATTTTGTAGTTGGATGCGTCAAAATGAAGAGAAATATTGTTATCCTTAGTGAGCTTGTGAATGGAGATTAAGTTATGAGAGATATGTGGGGTATGAAGAATTTGTGATAGTATAAGCTTACCATTGAAAGTGGTAGAATACCTTGACCGGTATGGGTGATGGGTGTGCTCAAGTCATTACCAACCGTGACCTGGTCAGATCCGAAATAGTCTGATAGTTGTTGAATGTTCTCAAAATGTGCGGTGATATGAGATGTGGCTTCGGTGTCTAGTATCCACTCGTTGGGAAGAGAGGATGAGGCGACTAATACTGTTGATCCTGGGGATGGAGTTGGCGTGGATGCTGATTGAGGAATGTAGTTGGCATTCATGCGATGCTAACATTTGAATGCGGAGTGATGCGCTTGTTGCAAATTTGGCATATGAGGGGAGATGCATGTACTGGTTCGGAGATGGAGGTCGTGATGCGGTGTTTTGTGGAGAGCGACCACGTCCACGTGAGCTTCTTCCTCGGTAGCTATACAAGGCATATGCAAGGTTGATGTTTAGCTGGTTCTTGGTGGAATGAACCAGTAGATTAAAATCTTCACTCATGAGTAATGAGTAGAAGTCTCAAGACTTAACGGTATAGGGTAGGTTCTAATAGTAGTCTTGAAGGATTGGTATTGTGGCGGCGGCCCGGATTGAGGGTGTTAAGAATGACATCTTCCTGATCTACTGTAGATCCAACTGAGGAGATGTTGTCTACAGAAGTTTAATTTCGGTGAGATACTGGCTCATGGATGAAGTCTTCATGGGGACGATGTGCAACTCGTTTTTGAGTTGGATCATAAGTGATCTATTTGAAGCTTGAAGTCGGGTTTCTAATGTTGTCCAGATCTCGCTGCAGGTTCGAAGATTATGAGAAAAATGGATCATCAATATCAAAACTTTTGATCTGTTAGAGATTGATGTAATATATGTGCAATCAATTAAATTTCATATTAATTTTATTTTAATATAAATTAAAAAATTTAAAACTTATAAAGATAAAAAATTAATTAGTATATTTTGAACTAATTTATTTGATATATATATATATATTATGGAAACAATAAAGTTAAAAAATATCCTGCCATGTAGCTAGTTATTATCAACTTGCAAAATGTGAACAAAATATCTTTCATTTCAAGCCAAGGAGTTTTTTCTTGTTGTTCGATAAAAAATTGATCATGCTAAGCAGAGTAGATTTTTCACGCGTGGAAATTAAAGGATAGTTACTGTGGAAATGAAATCTTCGAACAAATTTTCTATTATAAAATCCTGATAAAAAAATGAGTCAAAGTTCATAAGCGTATCTTAAGTTGCATATAATATTTATTATTTAAGTATTATATTATTTTTGTTGCATGTTAAGAATGTTAGTATCTTTATTTTGTATGGAGATTCATCTCATACATAAATAAAAGAGAAGTTGTAATAGACATCATAATTTTTGCATGAAAATTTTAAAAAGGGGAAAAATTATGTAGGTAGGCATTGGTGTTACTTTCAAGAGTTTGTTTGAGGTTTTTACGGTAGTTCTATTTTGAGGAGAGGAGTCGAGAGACCAAGAAGTATACTGTTAACATTGGTATTGATGTTGGGAGTCACAGTTATTGTCGACTATGTGCATTGGCCTTATAGGAAATGGCATACATATGGTGTTAATGTTTGTGGCAACGACAAGCGATAATGTCTATGGGGATGGAGTTTGTGTCGACGGCATGCATTAGTTGTATATGTGATGGCGTGTGGTTTGATAGTGGTGGTCTAACAACGGTGCTTTTACTTTATCTTTATACATAAATAAAGTAGGTGATGTAAGAGACACCATAGCTTTTACCTAAAATACCCTAAAATAGAAAAATCATGAGGCCTTAACCAAGTTGAAATGATTTCATTAGCGTATGTTGTTGATTACAAATGATGCATAATCTCATAATTGGTGGATGTATTGGTATAATATAACAAAATAATATGTTGAGCATGAATTCAATGATGGAAGTTAAGAGCCTTATGGCATTTTTGATATGTTCAATAGTTCTCTTTTGAGGAAAGAAGACCAATAAATAAGTTTAATATAGGCTACAAAAGAATCGAGTTGAGTTGAGCAAGTGCTTATTCATATTTGAGCTCATTTATTATTAGCTAGTTCAAGCTCTATTTGAACTCGATTTGAGTTTTCAGTTATGCTCAAGTCTAGTTCGTTTAAAATGATAAATGTTTGTGTTTAATTTCTATTTGGTTCAGGTTCGATATTCATTTAATGATTATTTAGTTTTAAACAAACGAGTCTCACTACAGGAAAAATGTCGATTACCGGTGGTCATGACCGGCGGTTAAAGGACCGCCGGTATTACCGGCGGTGTAGCCGCCGGTTAGTACCGGCGACATAACCGGGGGTTTCGTAACGTAATAGCGACGGTCCTTTAACCGCCGGTTAAACCGCCGGATGTCAATCTTACCGGATGCATTCTCATCAACTTAATAAATAACCCATATTGAGCCTACTAACAGGCAATTATCTAGAGCTTATTTGCAAACTTAACTAGTAATGTGAGTATTTTTTGGATGCCAAAAGAGCTCATTCACGAACATATCTAGCGAGTATTTTTGAGCTATCAATTAAGCCCATTCATAAACAAATGAGCTAAGAGTTTTTTTCATTTTTTCTTATAAACAAGCTTGTTTATGAAGGCTTAAAAGAAATAATCCAACAAACATTAACAAATCTTGTTCATATTCAAATTCATTATATTGATGAGTATATATAACATAAAAAATAAAATTAAATTTTTTATAAAATAACAATAATTTTCTATATAATAAAAGTAAAAATTATGTGAAAATATATTATATAAAGATTTATAACAAGGCTAGGTCAATTCTTAATGATTCAACAGTTATGTATTAATTATTAATTGAGCTTCTTAATGAGCTTTATCTAGTTCATTCATGATTTTTAATTGATATTATTAATGAACATAAACGAGCTAAACAGATAGTTGTTCAAACTTATTTATTTAATTGTCGAGTATTTTAAAAAATTGTTTAAACTTGTTTGATTACTTAAACAAATGATCATGAACAACTTGTCATCGAGTCGACTAATGAGTAGTTGGCTGGTTGCCTGGTTAATTCATAGCCCTAATCTAATATAATTATTGGTGTTGACATCAGGAGACATAATTGATGTTGACAGTGTACATTAGCCTTATAGTTGATGGCATTTGTCGAGTGTCAATGTTGGTGATAACAACTAGCAACAACATTGGCGCGTGTCGACGTTAGTGCTAATAACATATGCATCAATCCTGTTGTAACGACGTGCATCAATATTGCTAGTGACAATATATGACATAGTTAGTGGGCATCCGCATTTATATTGATGACATACATTGACCTTATAAATGATAGCATGCATTGATGGTGTTAGCAATGGAAAGAGATGAAGTTGGTTTGTGTCGGTACTGATGATGTCAACAACTTTTATTGGTCTTATATGCAACGTGATACATCTATGTTAATGACGGCAACAGGTGACAAAGTCGGCAAATATATGAGTAGTAGGCAACACTATTTAGAAGATTGTCATTAGTAGATAGTGTTTGGGAGACTAGTTAGGTGATGGTAGTCTAGGACTGTAGTAAACATGGGTGGTAGATAGTAATTGAACGACAATGATCAAAGGGATATAGTCGAGTGATTGTGCTTGAAAAATCGTAGTTAGATGATGATGGTTGTGATAATATAGTTGTCGGGTGACATTGGTTAAGAGGTCATAGTCAAACGACAGTGGGTCGGATGGTGGATTATTATTAAGCGATAGTGGTCGAGAGGCGGCATTGATTGTTATGGCGATGGTTTGATGATGATAGTTAAATGATAATGGTCAAATAACAGCAGACCTACAATAAAAGTTAGGCAATAGTGATCAAATGTGATGGCATGGTGGCACTAGTTTAGCAATTGAGGTTGGGAAGTGTTGATCAGATGGCGACGATCCAACGGACTGGTCTGACAATGGTGTTCGAAGTCGGTGGTCAGACTATGGTGGTCCAACATCAATGGCCGAACGACAGTGGTTTAACAGTGGTGGTGATCATACGACTGTGTTTTGATAATGGTACTGATCAGATGATAATGATTCAATGGCGCCAGTGGTGGGATAACGATGGTCCAATGAAGGTGTTCGAATGGTGGTGGTTCGATGTTGTTGTTCGAACAATGATGATTTAGTGATGGTCATAAGGAAAAAGATGACCTGATGACGGTGGTTGAGCAAGTATACTTTAATGGCACTTGTTGGACTATCTCAATCAGAAGATGATGGTCGACAGAAGCAGCATGATAGTAAAACTTTCTCCAATTTTTAGTCGAGTACCAAGCTCTATCCCACATTCATATAAAGAATAAGAGCTTCTTTACCATTTTTGAAAGCAAAATTCACATTAAATATAGTAAAAAAACACTGAATCAGAAGTCTCGTGCTTATTATATTGATCATAGATCACTTAGACATAGGGTTTAGGGTTTAGGGTTTAGGGTTTAGGGTTTGGGTACTTCAATGATAACAGGAAAAAAAATCTTGTGTTTGTTTAATTTGATTTATATTGTCGAGACATTCAATTTAATTATAAATATGGATAATTTAGGGGCTATTTAATGCTTTAATTCATGTCAAGAAGTTCAAATACATGATCTATGCTCATTCGAATTCAAATCAAATCACCTTGGATTTCACTAAATCCATCTCATCAATATATTCAGCTCAAATATAAATTTACTGAAATTGAAGTTCAAATGATCTTAGATGTATTTTTAGAAATTTTGTATTTGAATATTAGATCTAGTTTTGTGCATGATTAATTGAATTTTCTGACAATATTAATTAAAAAATAAAATAATATTTTTTGAGATATACATTACGATGCAAATTTTAATGATAACATTCCCTTGTTTTTCTTCCAAAAACTTCGGCTCAGAATATCACGTGGTAATTTCCTAAGAAAAATACCTACAAACTCGATTCGAGCTACACCCAATATATCCCATCATACTATAAAATAGGGGTGTCAATTTTGGTTCACGGGTCGAACCCGGAACTGACCCGATATTGTTCGGGTCAACCATAACCCGATCCGTTTTTAGCCCTCACGCAAGCCTGGACACGGTCACGCGGACGGACCTCGGGTTCAGCCGCTCAATTCCTCACCTCCTCAGGATATGCAGGCACACGAGTGAGTGCTGAGTGGGGCAACCGGGCAGGGCCAGGATTTGCCAAGGGTTGACGGGTAGCGGTGGGCAAGCGAGGCAGGGGCGTGATTGGGTTCGGGCAGCGGTGACTTACGCGGCAGCTCGGCGAGTACCTCAGCGGGCAAGCTAGGGTCACGCGGCCACGAGGGATTGGCCGCGGGCAGAGGTGATCACCTGGGCAGCTCGGTCAGCGGGTCAATACGCGTCATTTTCGAGTTTTCGGGTCAAGCCGAACCTGACCCGATTTCTAAAACGGGTCGAAAACTCTAACCCGAACCCAAAATTTCCGTGTCATGTTCGGGTCAGATTTTTAGGTCGTGTCCAATATTGACACCCCTACTATAAAATAACATTTATATACAAAAAATTAAAATAACTGTCACATAAATATACGTTTCCTGGGCAAGAAGTCTTGAGAAGCATTATTCAAATTTGTATCATGAATATGAACAAAAAATTCTAGAAATTTCCATTGATCACAAAACTTTATAACTATTCTGTCTCAAAAATCAGATTTTATTTTATTTTATTTTACTTTTATTTTTAATGTTTGGCTAATAAGATTTGGAGACAAACACTCTTCTCAATTTGAGCATTGAATCACTGCAAGGAAGTCATACGTGCATTTTATGTGACTAATTATAACCCAAATAAAAATTGTTTAATCCAGAACTGCCAGTTGATTTCCATGGCCTCGCCGGTACCGGCGGGATTGAAGCTGATCAATGGCGCCGTGACCGCTCATGGACGTGTTTCGCAGGATGAGAACACCGGCTTCTCCTTCGTCAACTGTAACATCGGTGGCACCGGCCGGATTTTGCTCGGCCGCGCATGGCGTCCCTTCTCACGTGTCATCTTTGCTTTCACCTCCATGACTGATATTATCTCTCCTGAAGGATGGAATGACTTCAACGATCCCTTAAGAGATCAGTAAGATCATATCATAATTTAATTTGTTCATTTAGACTATTTGTTCTTAATTTCTAACTTTGTAAATTATACTGAAATAGGACTGTCTATTATGGAGAATACAAATGCAGTGGTGCAGGTGCTAACCAGACCTTGCGAGCTCCTTACGCTTTGAAGCTGAATGATACACAAGCTGCTTCTTTTCTGAATTCTTCTTACGTTGATGGAGATCAGTGGCTACAGCCTTACAGTTAATTGATCTTTGAAGCATCTTAATTACTGTTGATGCATTTGGAATAACTAAACGTATTATATCAAGCGCGCACTGAGCTTTATGTGCTGCTAGTAATTACTTTTTCTGATTAAAAGCTTGGATCAATCTGAGCATCCTCGCAAAATCTTAACTTTGCTTATGATTAATTTTCTGTCTAACTCGCCCCTTAATTGTTTTCTTCTTAATTTTCCTTAGCTTTCATAATCTGAAGATTCTAATTAGAAAATCATTTGTAAATATCCCTCCTGTGATTAACCAAACGTGTACTTATTAACTCCTCTCATTCAACAACCGACCTTATCTAATTTCAGTTCAACTAATTATCCCTTCACTTTACACCCACAGATAGATAGGATAGTCGATAGGATGAATTATTCCGTCCAAAGCCTAATAAAAATGAATCACATCACCTCCTAGTCTGTACTGCGGCTCAATGCTGCTCGATACCGATCTCGATACTTCTCAGTATTGGATGACGTGGCTGCACCTGATTCGTCTTTGGATGATAAACTGTGTCCGGCATCCGAACAAATCTCTCTCGAGAGAAATAATGAGAGAGAGAGAGGAGAAGAGTTAAAGCACTGGAAAAAGTAGGTGGAATAAAGCTAGAACAGCGACTGCGCAGAAAGCGGACAAGGTAAATTTCCAGCACGTTCTTGACTTCCTACCACCCACCCTCGTCTTCCCTTCCTGGTTTCTACCCATCAACAAGCACGTTTTATGAAATATCAAAACCAGCAGCTCATTCTATGTTCATACCATAATCCTTATAATCATAAAAAATTAACGAAATCTGAACCCAAATTCATGCATTTATAGCACACCATGATGTAAAATCCACAAAAAAGATATCCAAAAATATAAAAGTAGAAATATATCATAGTATATAACATCGATCTGAAGTTATAAATATAGCTAAATATTACGTGTGCGCGCTCTCAGTTGTCCTCCTCATAAGAAGTAGCCGCCACCCCTGTTGTTTTCTGATGGCTGCCGTGGGTGGTTCACCTGCCCGCCTATCCCATCAAGAAAAAACTCCTCCGGCAACCCTAATCCAACTTCCCTCGAGCTTTCCAGCACTTGATGGCGATCATCCTCAATGTTTTCGCCGATTCCGAAACCGATGATCTCTTGCTGCTGCGGCGGCTGTCGGTATTGATACGGATATTGATACTGGTTTTGTTGAATACCGTAACTCGGTAGAATTGTCGGCGACTGGCTCGCCGGATTGTTGAAACCGATCCCGAAATTGAGCGTTGTGGCACCAGCGGGCATATAGGAAGTCGTGTACGGCACCGATGGCACGCCGGTGAACTGTTGCACCATGGCCCGAAAGTTCGTGGTGTCGGTGTTGAGAAGGGTTGTCGGAGCTCTCCTCGAAGTCCTAGACCGCTTTCGGGCGGGCTTACCCCGCGAGCCACTGGCTGCTGCTGCTGCTACGTCGACTGAGATGGGCATTGTGAGCTCCGTCGTCGAGTCTTCTATCACCGACGCGGTAGCGTGGGATTGGCGAGGTCGGTCGCGGTGGCCAGAAGCAGCCATGTCTTGATAGAATTGCGACCAGTCGACGGGATCGGCGTCGCCATCGTTCATGGTAATGAAGGTAGGTGGTTGATCAGGGAAGAAGCTTCAGAGGTTCGAAATGCGAGATAAATGAAATTAGGGAGAGTTGGCTTATAGGCTATGTTTGTATGTATATAAAGACAAATAAGACTGTGATGGTTTTGGTCAATGAGATAATTAAGCTGCGTGTCATCGCCGATGCGTGGTTTGACGGCTGAGAGAACCTCCACCTGTCGTCAACCGGCGAATGCAGGGATGACAGTTTTCCTATTAAGCCAAGTGTTCTAGAACATTTCTCATTGATCAATTTACTAATTATTTGTAATATAGTTATTTTTTACTAATACTCAAATTTTGATCATATTTAATTTTAGAATTATTCATTTATATTAAGATAATTATAATACATTAAGAATTAATTAAAATTGATATTACATATATTTTAGAATAAATCTAAAGATATTAATTAAGACTTCCTCTATTAAAATATGATGAGGATGCCTTAACTGATGTAGTGAATCGTCGAAAGACTCGACCTGCAATAAGGATTTCGGTTTTCCCAATCCAGGGAAGAAGAAGAAGAAAGCTCTAAGGCTTCAAAGACTAATATTTCATTCAATGACCTTCATCCTTTACAATAGCTAGCCAACTATTTAAAGAGGAAAATAGAACTATCTAGACTAAGGAAGGTAAATTAGTCCCTAAGCATAATATAAGCTAAGATGTTCATACATCATTAACCTAAATTTTTTTTTTTCTTGAAAATCACCCATCTTGCATAGTTATGATCTCTCATGCTTTCAAAATAGATTTAAGGGATGTTTGATTGCAAATATATGGCCATTTTAAATATAGGGTAAGTTAAATACAATGAATTTTGAGTTTTAAAGTTATTTGATTAGCCCTAAAATAAATTAACAATTCAATTCTAAAATGAAATATATTGCTCTAGGGAAAAGATAGTAGCTTAACAACATGATAACAACTTGGATGGCGGGGATGGTGGTGGCTTGATGGCGGAGTCTAGAATGGGGTCATACAAGGATGACTAGATCATGAATAATGAGGTTGGTGTTGGATTATGGACTATGCGCGTTCATTCATGTAGGGTCGGTTGCAAGGTTGGAGGTGATGAGATTGAGCAAGATATATATGACGTGCGAAAATTACGAAACACAATAAGCGAATTCTAAATCCTTAAAAAATACACATTAAATATCCAATATATTGTAATTCAAATCATAAGCCATTAAATAAATTCACTCACTTTTGGCCATATTTATAAAATTTGTTTTAAAAAGCAATAAGAAAACCACCCAAATTAAGGTTTCGTTTGAGACAACTTTTTTAATGCTTTTTAAATTAGTTTTTTTTTTTTGTATAAAAATTTCTACAAAAATTTCTTAAACTAAAATTTATGTACTAAAAAACTGCTTTAGAAAGCATTAAGAAAGTCGTCCCAAACGAAATCTAAGCATTCATTTGGAACAACTTTTTTAATGCTTTCTAAAACAGTGTTTTAGTTAAAAAATTTCTTGAATTAGAATTTTTGCACTAAAAAATTATTTTAGAAAGCAATGAGAAAGCTATCCCAAACGAAGCGTAGGATGGCTTTCTTACTAGTTCTTAAATCAGTTTTCTACTGCAAAAATTTCAATTTTTGTACTAGAAAAATGAATTAAGGCGCAGTAAAAAAGTCGTTCCAAGTGAATTTTAATTCTTTGGGGGAGCTAAAAATAAAAAAACTCTTTGGGGGAGCTTTCTTATTATTTTCTTTTTATTACAAAAAATTTAATGAATTAAATTTTTTTTACTAAAATTCGGCTTTAAAATCAATAAAAAAAATTATCCAAAATAAAAGCTTAGTTTAAATCCATAATAGAATAAAATAAACAGGTGCTCAAATTTCTAACGTCCACACGCAAAAGTCCGTCGGTGCGGATCTAAGTTCCGTCATTAAGTATCCTAATAATCTTATTGTACAGGCGCCCTCATGAGCACAAGATCTTATTAATCAGGAGGGTTAAGCTATACAAAATTTTTTAGGTTTTGATTAATATTTTATTCAGTTTTCTCATTAATGATCAGAATATATATATCGCTTATATTAAACAATACTAAATAAAAATATTAACTTCTTGCATTAAAATTTATGGACATCGTTCAAATAAAAATAACATATAATTTATGTTAAGATATATTTAATGATTTTTAGATTTATACTTAAATTAATATAATTTTTTATAGAAATATTATTTTAGTATATATTTAAAGACTCTTAAATATATTCTAATATAAATTATATTAGAATATTATTATGCAATTATTTTCTACATAAAAGAAAAGGCCGTGCAATTAAAAGTAGAGGGGAAAATACAGAGGAAGAATGGAAGTTGGCTTCCACTGTTCCACATGTTGAAGATTTAATTCTTTCACTATTAAGAGTTCATCCAAGAAATTTTTTTTTTATAATTATATTTTTTATAGTTATAATTTTTTAGCTTCTTAAAAAATTTTCAACTATAAATATTCTTAATAATTGCATATTAATTTTGACATAAAGTATAGGAATTTTTTTTTAAGATAATGATGAGATCCATAATGTTATTCATTAAAAGAGAAGCATTAGAGTTAAGTTAAGTGTAGCAAATATGAGGATGCTTAAGTGGATGATTAACTTTATATTTAGAGACAGAATATTAAACAAATATATACGTAAAAAGATTGAAAGAATATTGGAGTACCTATAATAGCATATAAGATTAGAGAGAGTCGGCTTAGATGATTTGGTCACATAAAATATCGCCTTCAGATGATTCTGGTAGGAGAGTAGATGTATTAGATCTTATCCATATTAAGAAATATAGAGGTAGATCTAAAAAGATTTGCTTATAAACTATTAAAAATGATATTTTTTTACTGAATTTAAATGAAAAATTAATTCTTAATAGGACACAATGGAGAAAAATGATTCATATATTTGACCACACATAGTGTGATAAAGTCTTGTTATTGTTGTTTTTGTAAAAAAAGTGTCAAAAATTAATCATAAAAGATAGAGATGGTCGTATTAATGTTACCACAAATTTTTTTAGGTTAAAGTTTCGTTTGTGGCAACTTTTTTAATGATTTTTTAAAAAATCTTTTAATTAATATAAAAATTTCTGACTCATAAAAAAAATTTATTAAAAATTAATAAAAAAGATGTCGTAAATAAATCCTAAAACTCTATGTAACTATTTATAAAAAATCTCATACCATGTTAGAGTCAAGAGCTATCTGCAACCACTCCTTAGTTTCAGCATTATTTAAACATATATTTGATTTGACAGAATGGATGGGAGGAATGCAAATTCATTCATTTTATTTTATGATTTTCTATTAGTTTTTTTTTTTTAATTATAATACAATAATACAATTAGATTTTTCTTAAAAATATATGGAAATACATTTTCGTATTCATAATTCTCTTTTCAAATCTAATGGCAAATGAGAAAAAAGGTTTTATTAGTTTAATACGTAATTATAAATATTTTTCACTCAATTTTTCATCACAAAGAAAAAGGGTCAAAAGTAAATTCAATTTAATTCATTTATCATTTTTTTTAATATTATTTTTTTCATCTCCTCTCTTTAGATTCCTAGAAATCAAATAGGCCATAATAAATTTTCTCATTAATTTTTACATCCAAATATCTTAAAAGCCGATTCAAGCTTTGTCGATCCAGTTCAAGGCAACTCGACCAAGCTAAGTCGGCAACTTTCTCCAATCGAATTGATAACTTAAGGTTCATTTGGGACTACTTTTTTACTGCTTCTTAAATCAACTATTAGTACAAAAATAAAAAAAATTATACTGAAAGCTTAATACGAACCAAAAAATTATTCACAAAGTTAATAAATAGACCATATTTCATATTATTTTAGACATTTTAAACATCAAAATTAAATATAATTTCATTACTCTAATGGTCAAATAAATTCAAGTTAATTAAAAGGATTATTAGATGCTTCATAGTTTTGAGACAAAATATGTTTAATAATTTTTATTTTTTGAAGCATGGTGGAAAAAGAAAATTCTCTTTCTTGCCGATCGAAGAGTCCGGTCAAAGCTATCAGCACACTACAGACAAAACTTCGGTAGCGACTTAATTATCACGTGCTCGCCAAATTTACTACCATGGAACTACAGAATTATTTGGTGTATTTGGGATAATTTTTCTACTAGTTTTTTAAAGTAAAATTTTTACATAAAATTTTATAATTTACAAAAGTTTTTTTATTAAATATATAATTTAAAAAGCAATAAAAAACCGTCATTAACAAAACTAGACTATTTTATTTTTTTCCTTAATTATATTAGAAAATATTAGAAACTTGCATTTTATATGAGATAACGTTCGAATTGCTTTACAAAAAGTTTTTAGTACAAAAATTTAACTGTTTGACACTAAAATATTACTTTATAAATCAATAAAAAAGCTGTCCCAAACAGAGGCTTCGTTTGTGACAACTTTCTTATTACTTTTTGAAGTAGATTTCTAATATCAAAATTTCAAAAAAATTTGAATTAAAAAATTAATTTATAAAATAGTAAAAAATTTGTCTCAAACAAAACCTTCGTAATAGAAAATAACATAATTCTATGAATACAGTTTTTAAGAAGAAAAATGATTAGATAATCATCATTAATGAATTGATTATAATTAAATTTATTATACTATTGAGTATTGATACTTACTAAAAAATTAATAATGCAAAAATTATTAAAGTTTTCTGATTCATGTTAGCCAATTGAAGAATAGGGTTATATTTAATAATCAGATTCCTTGAAATTTACATTCATCTAAAAAAATAAATAGATAAGTATTAATTATTTTAATTAATTAAAGTTTAATTAATAATTTTACCTGATGTATCATCAAAAAATTATCTTGATTGTACACGAATCTCGAGGCAAAATCAAGCCAGAAACTTCAAAAATTAAATTCGGGATCATCTGAACTCTGATTTCAGCGAACTTATATTTAAATTGAGCGTCTCGAAAATACGAACTCAACGACACCAAATTCGTCTCAATCCGAGCCCAAATGAGTCCAAATCAAGCACCTGAAGCGTTTTTTTAAAGTTCAAACCATAATTTGAGTTACCAAACGATTTCCAAATATAACATTCTTATAGTCAAATCGAGCGGCTCGATGAGACAAATCCAACGAGACCAAGATCGTCAAATTCTGACATCATTAAGACCTTCAAATGTATGATGAACAGTGCACAATCAAAGGATTCAATATCTGCTGTCCATCCGACCACTCCCTATTTACCCATGATCTCTCACCTATTTACAAGTCATGCCACTCCAGAATATCTATAAATAGACCCCTCATTTTTCATGGGAGGGGACCCATGCAAGAAGAAGAGAAGGATTGGAGGGAAGAAACTCCTCCACGACTACCGCCAGAATTCTGCTCGACGCCCGAGTTACGTCGGAATTCCGCCCGACGCCGGAATTCTGCCCAATGCCCGAGTGACACCAGAATTCTTCTCGACGCCTGAGTAACGCCAGAATTCTTCTCGACGTTCAAATGACACCAGAATTCCGCCCGATCTCCAAGTGGCGCCGGAACTTTGCCCGACGTTGTAACTGGATTTCAATCTAGAAGTGATTCATTGTAATCTGATCGTCCTAACTCCTAAATTTCAAGGACGAGTCAGCCTCTTATATCTTAAACAAACACTAGGGGAACTTTTTCAACTGGGCATGACCCCGTGGTTTTTTCTCTTTCCAGAGTTTTTCACGTAAAAATCCTGGTGTTATTTCATTTCCTGTTTGTGTGTTGGATATCCGTACAACGCTGAGACGTAAACTTTCTAACTCTATCGCCGCGTATAGTCTAGCCAGCAATATTACTTAAAAAGAATTTGTATAATATGAAAAAATTCATAACTTATTAATTATAAATTTTAAGATATTTGATAAAAAAATAAGAAAAGTTTATCCACATAAAAGAAGTTAACCAAAATAGATATTAAAATGGATAATTATCGGGTTAAAAATAGGTTCCAGTGTTGACCCAAACCTGGTAGGCTTAATAAACGAGTTGAAAAATACAATCAGAATTTAACCCGTTTATTAAATGGGTCAACCCGATGATTCAAAATGATAATTTTATCATCCAAAAAAATGGTAATTTTATCATCCAAATCTGAGGAATAAAAGCTGAAGAAAAAAAAAAAAAGTCTGAGGGGAAGCTGCTTAACTACCGCTTGACGAGGGATCAACGAATGGGCTAAAGTGGACCCCACCAGGCACCCCAAATCCGGCGTGTTTCCGCATTGGATGACGTCGGTGATGACGATCTGAGGCCGGTCAAAGCAAAGACGGTCTCAAAAGAGGGCTAAAATATCTTTCCCAAAAACGGGCTAAAATAGAAAAAAAAAATCGTCACGTACATATTAACTATAAATTTATGAGTGGTGCTAATTAAAAAATAATGGGACAAAATTTTACAATTTTTTAATTAATTTTAAAATAAATAAAATATAAATTATTTACATATTATATGTATCTTAAAATACAATTAAACTTTTTGAATTTTATTCTGATAATTTTTTTTTTCATATATTTATCATCCAAACCTCAATCTTTTTTACCTCAGTCTATTATTTGAAAATTTAAGTTCATAAATGACTATAAGATATTTATTAAAATTACAAAAAAGAATTTTGTCTTCACCTGAAGTGGGGTCCAGTTGCATCATGCCTCCAAATAAGGGTTTTTTTTAAGTTTTTTAAGGGAAATTTTCTATTTGTTTATTTGTTGACTTATACTAACTTTTTTTATTTCTATAATTAATTTTTTTATTACCCTTTTGAATTGCTTAAGGCCCTAAATATTCTTCTTTTTTTTTTCTTACTTGAATTGATTTCTCTCCTAAAAGAACTGCCTAAAACATCTCTTCTACTCTCTAAAAATCATATTTTAATGATTTCATTATTCGAATAATATGATTTAGATGCATTTATTTATAATCTTTAGATTAAATTAATCAAATCATAATGACGACTTGAAACATATTTGAAAGTCTCTGATTGATAACCAATTTGAACTTAGGAGTGTCAATGTTAGGTGAAATTATTACATGCGGTCATCGGACGCCGTCCGGAGTCAAAGCATATGCGCCACATCACCAATATGTTGTGTGCCGTTCTTATTCTGATTGGCCTTCAGACGGTCAGGTGACCGCACGTAATAATCTCTGCAATGTTAAAACCGGAATATAAAATTTGGTGTTTACTCAAGCGCCCTAACCGGCATTTTGAGTACAATAAGGCCCTTCGTTGGCATTTTTGAGGTGCTTATGTTCGTCTCTTGGGGCTTCTTTGTTTACTTAAAATTATAAAACACATTTTAAAAAAAAAAATTATCATGATGTAGCTAACATTGATATTAATTTTTAATTATGCAAATATTGGAATTTAAATGAACTAAATTATGTTAAATATTATCATTTATTTTCTTCTAAATTAAAGATATAAGTTTTATATGAGGCGGTTAAAAATTTTATGTTTTTAATTTTAAAAAATGGTGAAAAGCTATATTTTATACACACATTATATTTTATTAACTATTTTTCTTATAAAAAAACAGTCAAAAAACTATTACAAATAAATTCATAATTTGAGCCTAATTATATGTAGGATGGTAATATTTAATCAAATTGTATTATCATGAACTTAGAATGCCTTGATAAATTTATTTTATCAAAATTATCATAACTCACTTAAAATTATTTCTAACATTTTATGAATAAAAAGTATTTTAATTTTCGCTCCATTATTCTACGTATATAATCAATATTTTCAATAACAAATTACTTTTAAAAATTAAACAATATATTTTAATCTAGGTAATCGAGTAACTTGCTCTTATTTTTATCATATTAATACCTCTATTTGTAAAAATAGCTTTTAAAGTGTATAAAATATTAAAAAGTCGGTATAATATCATAAATTGAATCTTCGTTCGGGACGACTTTCTTACAGTTTCTTAAAAATAGCTTTTTATTACAAAAAATAATTTTTTTACGAGAAAGCTACTTTAAGAAGCAGTAATAAAGTCGTCCCAAACGAAGCCTAAATCATCAAATATACAACTAATTAGAGTCTGTTTTGGAAAACTTTCTTATTATTTTACTTTTTAACACAATCACAATTATATTTGACTACTATTTTCTAATAAGTTTCAACAAATTTTTATGCCAGAAAGCTGATTTTTACAATAACTTTAAAAAATTTTACTTTCCTCACAACAACATTACAACCACTTTACAAAAAGCTGCAACTGTCACAATTAAAGCAATTTTTGCAATAATTTTAAAATTTTAATTTTTGCAATAATTTTAAAATTTTATTTCGTTTGGAACGATTTTCTTACTGTTTCTTAAAGCAATTTTTTAGTACAAAAATTTAATTTTTTACTAAAACTATTTTAAGAAGCAATAAAAAAGCCATCTCAAATTAAGCCTTAATCACTAATATATAAGCATTTATCAAGTTCTTAGCAAATTATTTATTAATAATAAATGAATAATTTATAAATATAAATAAATAATTAGGCCAAAGTCAATGCTATATAGTTATATTATATCAAGATTTAAAAGTTTTATTTAATTTTTAAATAAAAATAAATAAATACAAATTAATCTTATATTAACCATTACCAAATTATTCCTCATAATCAATAGCTCACTTTCAGCCTTGTAAAAAAAAAAAAATTCTCACAATTAAAATACTATGATTTTTTTTTAATGTTCAATGAACCAAATCAGACCTTAAATTGCTGATTAAAAAATTATGAAATCTTATTTTATTGGATGGAGAATTTAAGAATGTCAGAACCTATTTTTTTTCTTATATATGGAAGGATGGGAAGGTATGGTCACTTGTTTTTATTCTGCAATATTGACTAAGAAATTCTAGAAGCTTCCAAACCTCTGAAGATTCCTCTCTGCAGCACTATAGGAGAATCTTGAATCTAGGGAAGGATTTGACTTTGATACATCAAATGAAACATAATAAAAGAAATATTTAATAATTTGAAGCTTGAAATATCAGAGTTGAAACATATAGTTAGTTTGTAAATTAATAAATTATATTTATTAATTTTAAAATTAATATCTAAATAAAATTTTCATAAACTTTTTGTGAATTCATCATCCAATTTGTCAAAAGAGCAACAACTGAATAAAGTTCATTTAAAAAAAAATACAATAAAACTATTATTGTTTATCAATGACCCAAATAACTTAAATACTATCATTAGTATTATGTCTATGATATAATGATCAACTTTTCTCATTATTTAATTTTCAAAAAATTATTATGAAATTATTGATTAAATGCAAGGGCTTTAAAAAAAAGATGAGTTACGAGCTAATAGATGAATTTATATAAAAATATTTAGCAATTTTTATTTATTTATTCGAAGATGATAATATAAAAGGATTTGAAGCGTTTTTAAGTATAATAATAATTTTAATAAGAAGAAAACTATATGATATATTGTCTTCCTTATTTCTTTTTTATATCATAAAATTGAAGAAAAAAATTCTATAAGATTGTAGTGAGACCAACAATGCTTTATGATGCATAATGTTGATTATTAAAAGAGAAGTATAATATTAAGTTTTACGTGTGGCAAAGATGAGGATGCTCAGTTGCATGAGTGACTTTACTTTTAGAAAGGAAGTTTTATTTGGTTCGGTCGACCGAATGAGAGAAACATTCGGTCGCAGGCAAAATCCTACTGTACCGAGGTGTACCGAGTTTTTCGAAAAAAACTCGGTACACCTCGGCATAGTTGGATTTTGGCTGCGACCGGATGTTTCTCCGCATTCGGTCGGAGGACGTAATAATTGTTCAGATGATATAACATGAACATATACATGAAAATGTTAGAATAGCTCTGATGTAAGATAATATTAGAGAGAGTCAACTTAAATGATTTGATCACATAAAACGGCAACTTTCCGATGACCCGGTTAGGAAAAGTCGTTGTATTAGATTTGGCTTAAGTTAAGAAAGGTAGATGTAGACTTAAAAAGGCTTTGTTAAAAAATATTAGAAATAACATTTTTTTATTAAATTTAAATAAAAATTTAACTCTTAACATACACAATGGAGAAAAAATATTCATATAACAAACCCCACATTAATAATGTTGTTGTAAATTTATGAACATATTATCATTTTAAGTATGGGTAAATTTATATCCCCAACTAATACATAAGACAGCAAACTCTATCAGTCAGCATACAAATATAACAATTTTTCGTATCATTTAATGTTTTAATAATAAATATTACATATGATAAACGATTATATATATATATATATATATCATTCATTTCAATATGAACAATACTTTTAAAATAAAGATAATCATAAAAAACTTGAAAAACTTTTGGTTAACTAATATCAATCAGTTGATGTATTTGTTTAAAAAGAATACCATCATCACTATAATTTAGCAATAAGAACACTACCTTATAGAAGATTTGATTTCCCACTTAAACCCTTACTTTATTCCCTCAATTTGATGTTTATAATAACAAATAAGATATTTATATTAATTACTTATATAATTTAGCAATATCTTTCTTTCCTTCAAGCATAAAAATTACTCTTACTAATCAATATTTTTATTCAAACACATAATCATAATTAATGTTTGTAATCACTTATTTCACCCTAAGCAATTAAAAGAAAAGCCACTCAACAATATATCGCATACAAATATAAATTTAATTCTACACAGTTATATATATATATAGCAATTTGCTTTAATGTAAAAGCCAAAGAAGAAGAAAAGAAAATGAGTATAACACTGAGATTACAAACAACAATATTTATATGGTAAGGGAAAGGGGAAAATTGAACAAAGCCAAGTTTATACATACCACGTACGACTGTTTTTGCTGAAGAATCTTTTGGAGAAGCAGAACTGAGAAAATGCAGGAACGAAGTGTTGATATGACGACTAGAATGTGATTTCACTTGGTGCATGGAATGTTCTTCCTCGGCATATGGATTCTAAGTTCTCACCAGCATAGGAACTAAGAGGGGATATTTCAACTCCTGGAACGAAGATGATCATCATTAGCTGGTTTCTTGCATAAAATACAAGAATTAGACTTCATTTGGGACAACTTTCTTACTGCTTTTTGAAGCAGCTTTTAATATAGAAGTTTTCTTAATTAAAAATTTTTACACTAAAAAGTTGCTCTATAAAGCAATATGAAAGTTATCTCAAACAAAATCTTATTTGTTAGAAAGAGAGAGAGAGGAGTTTTCCCGGTCAAGTGAAAGCCGGGGTGTTGCACAAGATTAACCTTTATCCAACTACTTTGCAAAAATTGGCCATAATTTCTTCTAAAGCTTTTATTAAATTAAGATAATATACCATAAAAAATAACATTCATATTATTATTACAAATAAAAATTTATTAGCAAAACATTATGAAACAGGCAAATCAATAGTTGGTAGAAGATTCTGTGCATTTTTATTAATTTTAAAATAAAACATCATTAAAATATAACTTAAAAATGAAAAAAAAAACGAAGGTAGAGATTAACAAAAATTTAAACCATTAAAATTAAATAAAAGGCTTTAAAAGGTAATTAATGATCTAAATCGGCCAAGGTAATTAATGAAAAGAAGCGAAGTCAAACAATTCATAGAAATCTACAGTCTCAATGATTTAACTTCAATGTCACAACTTAGAAGCTTCATATGATGCATATTGAATAGTTGATAATGATGGAAGTGAAGCCACAAGTGGCAAAATAAATTTGACAGCGGTGCATCATTGATGTAAAAATAAGCTTTGAAGTCAACATTGAAAACTGAAATTCCATGCATTTTCACATTTCTTCTACTAAATTTGATTGCTTAAAGGCTTAGCTTATCTTTGATTGAAAGGGATGTGCTACTAATAATTTTTCTTATAGCGTGATACCTAACCAGTACATAAAAATAAAAGAATTCAAAGTGTGATGAAATGAAACAAAGAAGATTATGACATAGCTCATTGCATCACAGCTTTTAAAGCAGTTATATTCAAAATGAGGCCCAAACAAAGAATTCAAGATGATAAAGAGTACTGAAAAAATGAAAAAAAATAAAAAATATAGATATAATGGAAGAGGATAGGGAGTACCTGTCAAATATAAAGGCACCGAATGAGTTAAAAATCCTCCTGCAGCGACAACCCAACGACTATGAAGGCGGAGAATCATTAATCTGGCGCTATCAGGAGTGTCATAGCTTGCGCCATTAGCATTCTTCACAGGAGCAAATTCCTCCTCACGCAATGCCTGTTTTACTTGGTCAGTAGCAGATTGATAATCTGATAGCATAATCAGTTGAATTCTTTTTTTTTTTTTTTAATATGAAGGAACAAACCTCGAAGAGTGCCATTGAAGGAGCATATGCAAAGGCATCAAAGATAAACTGCTCAAGCTTTACACCCATGGTGGATCCATGGATGGAGGGAATTTTCTTTTCTGCAATATGGTAGCTGCATTCATGGAGAAAGATCATTACATATCGGTTAGATATTTATAAAAGTTGGAAAAATCATTGAAAGGCTTATAGAAACATTTATCAACAGGCCGCACGCGCAGATAACTGAATTTGAATATATGGGTTTTCCTCACTCAGACATTACGATGAGAACAAGTTTTTACTTGATTAAAGGAGATCATCAAAAAACAAGCAGCAGTTAGAACGCAGTTTACAAATCTTGATCATTAGTGGCTTCCAGATGCTTGAAGACCCTTCCATCAAATCCATAAAATAGAACAAACTTTTTGAGGCGCCACTCAGGATTCAAATGTTCAATTTAAATCACACCCAACGCCAATTTAAGTCATCCTACAGCTTGCAGATTTTAATCTCCAACAACATAGGTATTAAAGCCTAAGGCTCCATCCGGCCGTCTATCATCTCCAGGGGGAAAATGGTCTAATATGGATCATAGATAAAATATGTCTCACTTTTCAATTCTCTAATCAACTAGAGGGAAAAATATCCTTCACCCAAAAGAGGCAACATCCCGCACAGTTCCCAAAGGCGAAGTGTCTTCTCCATCCACTATCCACCGCCCACCATTCATCATCCTCCATACTTACATAAGTATTAAACTATCATTCACCCTCACCTCTATAAATGCCACTTTCCAAGAGAAGATGGAAGACTCTATCACTTTCCCCCTAATAGAGAGAAGGCATCTTAATTAAGCCTTCACTCTCCACCCCAAAAAGAAAACTCCAATTTATTAGCTTCAACACTAAATTCACCTTCAAACTTAGCAATAAATTTAGCATCAAAGAGTCTTCCCTCAACACAAAATCGCCAAACTAATCTTCATAACTTTATTTAGTTTATTGTGTACAAAATAAGATATTGAGCTCAAAACAACCCATAAATCAAAAAATTTTCAACACTCAAAGACCATTTGAGACATGCAACTATTTGGCCCCATACATGGGAAACCTTCTCACCGCAGTTAATTGACGCAACCCAAACTAGTCGATATGCATCACTTTGAAAGTACTATCCCTTGTCCAAATCCAAGAAGGTGGCCCATTCTATTCACGAGGGTTTAACCCTCTTCCTCATTCCAACAAGCTTAGACATCAGAAAAATCTTTAACATTCTGCCAAATAATAAGGGGAAACTAGGAAGGCTCACCTCGAAAGGGGGAGCATCCAAATATGTCTTTTGGAGATAATAAAGGTTACTTGTCATCAAAGTACACCAACTTCAAATTAAAGATGATAGCAACATTAAAGAGATATAGAGATTACCCTACTCATTCGATAATATAGGACTTTTTTCATTTTATCAAAGCTTTCTAGGAAAAGATCAAATCTTTCCCATCCCCAAGAAGGAGCAGCACCTTCCCAATGGAAATGATGACATAACTACATTGGACTTTAAAGATCTCAAAAAAAATATAATAAGCTCCATCCTTCCAAAGAATCCAAACCATTAGCAAAGGAAAATAATAGTAGTCATATAATTTCGTCATGTAAGTTGGCCACATCGCCCAATCTTCCACATAGGGCTATGTAATTCCCTACACTTCCTAATAGCTTCGTTTGCCTAAATTGGTTTCAACGCTTGCATCGCTTTTGCAACTTTCAGAAAATAACTTTAAAAACCTTTCAATTGGCAACACCATCTGCCCTATTGCCCTAGTATGCACCATCGATGCAGTCAACTAGGCCACATTATTTTCAAAAATATTTCAACCCTCAAAAATAATTGGAGAGAAATCAAAGAAATCCCTTCAACAAAAAGTAGTATATAAAATTTCACTCTATAATTCAATTCAACAACCTAATACCACAATATCAATTTGGGATCCCTTCTAAACTATAGCCCTAAATGGATGCCCATGTTGAAGTTTAAAAGTGATTGAAGTAAATGGATCTCAAATGAACCATTTTTCTTCCAATGTCTCACAATATAATGGACAAATGATGCTGAATCAAGAAATTATAATACTTAATCAAGATATTCAAATTCCCTCATTGAACTTCTCTCTAAACAGAGTCATACAACGACCCACAAAAATTAGGATCAATCCAAGGAGGAATTGATTGTCACTCAACTCTTACACTTCAGCATTGTGACTTGAATTTATAGTCTCAAGCAAGAAACAGTATCACAACTGGCCCCAAAATAATATCAATCCAATAAGGATTCAATCTTTATGTAACGTATCCACTATTGCGATGCAACTTGAATTGATAAATTCATCCTTAGAAAGCGTTATCAACAATACTATACAGTTCATGGCAGAGTTAAGTCATCTACAAACTTCATATTCTTTTTTGGCACCTTCATTTCACTACCAAAATATATAGGTCCTTATAAGATTATTGAAATAATTATAAAGGTTATTTATAGATCATCCTTATCAAGGCACATGTATGGTATATACGGAAGTACGAAGTGAATGAGTCTAATATGAAATACCAAGAAATTCCCTGTTGAATTTAGGAAAAACAGCTCCCTTGCAAGCAGATTTTGAGGAAGAGAGAGAAATCACAAACACAACAACTATATTTGATGAAAGAAGAACAAACTCAAGAAAGATAGAATGGGCCTCCAATCTGAAAGAAAGATCTGGCTCTCCCAATCTCTAGCCAACGACAAGAGCCTAGCAAACTCCAAAAGATCTCAAATTTCAGCCAAATTCAAGATGCCCTAACCCTAAGAAAATATACTCCTTAAACCATACAAACAAAAAGGAAATCCCTAAACAGCCCCTACTTTCAAATTTTCCCTCTAAATCCCTCCAATTTCCTTCCTAGATAGCGTTGCTTGGCCCCACATTTTAGACAGCAGATGCAGGAGGTGGAACCTTGTTCCGCCTCATATAGACCCGAGCCGGTCCACAATGTCTGGCCTAATGCCCGGTCTAACAATACCTCCCTCCCAAAGACCTATCTTGTCCTCAAGGTGGAATGATGAAAACTGAAACTTCACCCTCTCGTATGGTTCCCAAGTGGCGTCGTAGTCAGGTAGGTTCTTCTATTTTATCAGCACTTCCTTAATCATCCCTTCTCCAAGTCTTATTGATGTAATATGATGTAAATCCAGGATTTGTATTTAGAACTTAACAAAAGATTATCCAAGCATGATAATTGCAAGTTAAATCTTTCCCAATTCAAGCTTTTCGGAAATCTCAATTGTTAACTACGACTAGGCAAGCACTTACACCTAAATTAGCAAGGTAGAGAAAAATAACAACTTTCATAAACGTAAAGCAAATGAAACGAACAACAAAAAAATCCCAAGGTTAACAAAGCGATTGTCTCACCTTGAGGCCGCTCTCATTTACCTACCCCTAGACTTGTTGGGAGAAGAAGAACCACACGATGGAGGAGATCACTCCTAGGGCTCCCTCATAGGGGTACAAACGGAAACATGAAATAACTAATAAAAGAAAAGAACTAAAGCATCATAGATAAAGGCTCTGAATCAGGGCCGTCGATCGTCGTCCCCGGCGATGGTACACATGTCGAAATCTGATGCCCTCATCACTTATCCCTTTAAGCTACAATGACTCCAACATCACCTCCGAATCCTCAGTCAGTTTTGCTAGTAACTTTGCACTAGCTGCATGCTCCCCCAAAACTCTCCTCAACTGTGACACATAGAACACTGAATGTATGGTAGCGGTTGGGGTTAACCTTAAGCGATAAGCCACTACTCCAATCTTCTAAAATATCTTGTAAGAGCCAAAGTACCTCGATGCCAGCTTCTCGTTCCTCCTGTTAGCCACTGTCCTCTGTCTCTAGGGTCACAGTTTGAAAAAAAAGTTATCCTCAACTGTGAACTGGATGTCTTTCATGTGTCCATCAGCCTGCTTCTTCATGATATATTTTGCCTGCAACATCTTCCTCTTCAATTCCTCTAACACCTTATCTCTTTCCTCCAAGTACTGCTCTACTAAAGAGACTGCTATACTCCCCTGCCCAAAATATACCAAGTGTGGGGGGTCTCTTCTGTACAACACTTTGAAAGGGGTCATTTGAGAACCTAAGTGATATGACGTGTTGTTCCAGTACTCTACCCATGCTAGTCACTTGGCCCACAACCGAGGTGTCTTTGAAAAAAAAAACCATATCATGTGATCGAAGGGCCTAGATTGAAGAGCTTTGATACTAATTTGTTATGACATAACAAGAAATTCCCTACTAAATTTAGGAAAAACAACCCCCTTGCAAGCAGATTTTGAGGAAGAGATAGAGAAATCACAAACACAATAACTATATATGATGAAAGAAGAACAAACTCAAGCAAGATACAATGGATCTCCAATCCGAGAGGAAGATCCAGCTCCCCCAATCTCTAGCCAGCGACTAGAGCCTAAAAAACTCTAAAAGATGTCAAATTTCAGCCAAATTCAAGATGACCTAAACCTATAAAAACATACTCCTTAAAGCATACAAATCAAAAGGAAGTCCCTAAACAACCTTTACTTTTAAATTTTCCTCTAAATCCCTCTAATTTCCTTCCTAGATAGTGTTTCTTGGCCCAACATTTTGGGCGACAAATGCAAGGGGGGAACCTTGTTTCGCCTCATGTAGACCCGGGCTGGAACACTCTGGACCGGCCTAATGCCCAGTCTAACATAGTCAAACAAAGTTATTAAAGATTCTATAGATATCTAGTTTGATCCTATTTATGCAGAAAAATTCAAAACAAACATTAGCCTACGATGTGAAACAACTTTGAAGCTGAGGCATTCTTTAAGTTGTAGTTCCATGCAAGCACATAGCAAAGCAAGAGGCAATTTGAGAAAAGAAAGCCTTTTCACTTGAGGTATGATTTATATCACTACACATTCTAAATTCTAAGGATAAAATTTTCATAAGAATGGAAGATTGTTAGGATTCATAAAATCATTTACCAAGTCAAAAGGCATCATTAAGAAGATTAATGACAAATAAAAAATTATTAAAAAATGACCTAAGATTCAATCACGATATTTTGGTCGAAGATGTTGAATTAGGGCAAATTGTTAAAATAAATAAATAATATAGTCAAATGATTTTACAAAATCCAATTTTTAGTTATAACAAAATAGAAAACAATTTGTTCAATATAATATGTAGACAACATACATACATACATATGTATATAGGGCATCAATGATAAGTTACCTCGGGGGACCCTAATTGCGGTCCTACTATTGGGGCATCAATGTCAAGCTTGTATTGAATGCTTATAGTTTAGAATGAATTAATTTATTCATTTAAAATATTTTGAGTAAATTTTCTTTTTGGATGCCTTTTGATTAATGGTTGTGGCAAAGGGGATAATGCGAGAAGACTCCGATGAGTTGGCACCAAGTTTGAGCACCAACTCTTGGATGATAGGTCTAAGCATCAACTCAAGGGGGATGACCCTTGAATGCTAAGTTCCTCGTAGTCGACAAGTCAAACCCATCAATAAGCCATTGTCCTAAATGAGTAAGGTCTAGGTGGTCAAGCATATAAAGTCAGGTAGTTTAGGTTGATCATGTCTTGAGGGATGTGGCAATAAAAAAAAAAGGTCTCTATGAATGCAAAAATCTATCTATGTCTTAATAAAAATCAATTTTCACCTAACTTGAATGCTTTATTAGATGTGAATTCTTCTAGTATGACGTAAATCTTGACAAAAACTACAAAGGGAAGCTTTCTCCTTATACCTATGTGAGGCTAAGTTGTTGTTTTGCATGATTGAAATTTGATAAGTATGCTATAATATGATTTTTCTTTTTGCGGTGCGAGCACTAATCATTGCACTTCTTTTTTTTTTTGTTCTAAGATTTCCTGTGAATTTTAGATTTTTCACAATTTTTAATTTATTGTTTAGCAAGAGTTTAATGTTTTTTTTTAATAAAAAATGACATAGTTTTGCCTAAGAATTGGTAGACTAAATTTTGATCTTTGGCGAAATAATTCATGTAGCTAACTCCACCTAATGGGATAAAAGTGTATGATTTTATTGTTGGTGGTGGTGGTGTGCATTATTTTGCATCTCATCCTCTGTTTACACCAATAAATCCTAGACCCAAAGACATCATGCATCAAAAGCCTTATGAAATCAATTTTAATAACAAGGGTGAAATTTTAGTGCATTGCCAAATACATCAAACTGTAAAGATGCATGCAAAAGAATAGGATGCAATCATAAACATAGAATCAGTCCATAACATTCCATTTGAAAGTTGAAATCATAAGAAGATATTCAAGCAAAGAAGATAACTTACATGCTATCTTTTTCAAGAGCATGTGCCACTTGATTTAGGAAATCAAGAGTAAACATGTGCAAGCATACCTGAAAGAATTATACATCATATTCTGAGCCACTTCTCAGTTAAAAATATAGCAAAAAACAAACTTTTATCATTGAAAGCATTTTTTTTCAGGAAAAAGAAAACAGAATGAATTATGATTGATAGAATTTGATGGAGAAATTCTAAATGTTTAGACTTTAACATTGGTATTGAACCATTATCGATGTGTAGTAAACTTTTTCAGAAGCTTGAAAAGGAACTAAAATAGGAAGAGAACCTTTTTTTTTGTAATGCTAGGATTTACTTGGTTACTCATCATCAATAACGATGCCAAAAGCTACAACTATAAGTAAATTTAGGATAAAAGATATACTCAGTCTAATCAGTGTAAAGGAGCATGAAATCAATTATTAGAGAGAAAAAGTTGTTTATAAGAATATAACTAGGGCCTTTGAATATTAGTTTTGGAAAATATTACAAAATTAAGTGATAAATGCATACTTGACTCATCCATAAAAATAGCAAAACGAACAACTTGATGCCAGTGTCGAAGGAGGGATAGCTACATGCAGCTAAATTCTAGAAACATATTCACTATTTCCAGATTTCACAATGTCTTCTACATCAAAATGGGGCTACATAACAGTTGCTCCGGACCTACCATCACTTAACCAAAAATAAGTATGAAACACAAAAAAAAAAAAAAACAATGTCATCATGACCTAACTGCAGAAGTAATGAATCATACCTTAAAAATGTGTCCGCACATATTCAACAGATGTTTTGCATGCATTAGAATGATATCCTCAAAACATGACAGTCATACTAAATCATGCAGAAGATTTATACTGTTGCAGCAACTCCACTGCAGCTCAGTTGGCAATAAATTACAAAACGCGTACAAGACAATTATCAAGCATATATGAATTTATTACTCGAGATGAAGAAAGTTAACACACCACTGTACGCTAAATTCAGCAGATCAAACGGTCAAAATTTTAAATAAGGCAAATAAAGGCAGACTTATTTACATTGCTCCAACAAAAGCGTAGTCGTCCAGTGCTCTGGTTGATTTCAGAAGCCATTGATGAATCTAATTCACTATATTCAACTACAGTAAGAGGTCCACCTCTTCCTCGCTGCACAAAGACACCAACCTTCTCCTGTGGATATGCCTGTACTAATCTTTATTAGATTGCTGCTACACAGGATTAAATGAAAAAAAAGAGTATTCAAAAAAGCAAATATCATATAGTTTAGATAACGCTAATGATGTTGATTACTTTGTAGTACAAATTGTGAACTGCATATAATTTTAATGTGCATGAATCTAGTGACATAGATGCAAATGAGCAACAACAACAACAACAACATCAAGCCTTTGTCCCACTACGTGGGGTCGGCTACATGAATCCATTTTCGCCATTGTGTCATGTTAAAAGTCAATTTCTCATTTAAATCTAATAAAGAAAGATCATTTCTAATATTTTCTAACCAAGTCTTTTAGGTTTACCTCTACCTTTCTTAACATAAGTCAAATCCAATACCTCAACTTTCCTAACCGGGCCATCGGAAGGCCTCCATTTAATGTGACCAAACCATCTAAGGCGACTCTCTCTAATCTTATCTTCCACTTGAGATACTCCAACCTTATCTCATATATGCTCATTTCGTATCCTATCTCTAAGGGTAAAGCCACTCATCCACCTAAGCATCCTCATCTCTACAACACTTAACTTAGTATTATGCTTCTCTTTTAAGTGAGCCTGCATGTGTATATCACAATATACAAAATAAGAATTTCTATATTAAAACAAAAACAAGCAAAGAGGTAAGAATTGGATACTTTGCTGCATTGCCACAGAAAATACAAGGGTCTAAACACCAAGAACAAAGAATAATTGATCAGCTTTGTCAAATTTCAGAGATGGTGCATTTAATTATTGCACCAGTTTAGAATTTGCTCAGTGTGCAAGTAAAATCTCACTGAAGAGAAAGGATTTGAAAAGGAAATTTCTTTTGCAAATTTATAATCAAAATGACCAAAACTAATAAATGTAAGCATCTGTTAATGGATTCAGATTTTTTGTTGAATGATGATAAAGGCAACCCTTCAAGAAATCAATAGAGGTATAGCTCACACAAGACACTTCTCCACTTGGAGAGACAAAACAAGTTAATGTTTAAGCTCAATGCAAGGACAAAAGGCACTGCATATGACCGACGGGAAGATAACCTTAAATTTTGTGCAATTTGCTAGCCTAAAAAATTCACAACAAGAAAGGGTAAGGGAAGCAACGATGCATACCTTGCATCTGTCTCCATGATAAATCTACCGATCCCTGGAAACGCCAGGAAGGGTAGCCTTGTGAAAGAAGGTAACCTTCACATCAAAAACAAAAGTATCGAGCAGATTAAGCTTACAAAAATAAAAAGCATGAGAGGTTTAAACTATATTACCTGCGCCAACATCAAGCCAAAGTACTTGGCGACTTCAAAGAAACTTGCGAGTTGTGCCATTCATCAGTGAATGGGCTGTCATTATTACCAAATGAATTGGAATAACACTGAATGACTGCCAAATGAGCAGCCATTAACAGCCTACAGGCTCTTCTATTTTTGAGAAAAGAGACAGTAAACTTGCACAATAAACATGCATTGCCTCCAGCGCAACAAAACTTACCATCGGCTGATTGAGCAGCAAGTTTTCGTGGACACATAATATTCGTTCAGCTTGCAGCTGAAAAGTGATTTCCCAGATGGAAGTCCAATATCTAGAGCAAAGATAAACTGACTATATAAGAAATCCACTTAATGGAAGTGTTTCTGATTTAAGTTTGTCAAAGAAACCACATAATCGAACTCAGAAGGCAGAAGCATAGATTCATCTGTATGTATATATTCGCTCCATATATATGTGTGTTTTTTATGTGTATGCATTAGAGAGAGAATATCCTTCTACTTGCATAACAATATTACTGAACTTCAATGAAATTTTAATAATCTTGGTGTGTAAAAAAGGGTAAAAAGCGATAAGAAAATTTAGTTCTTATCTTTTAATTCATAAAGCTGCATATGTTCATGTTAGGTCACATATACTATCAATACAATCACAGTCAGTTACCACTGTAAATGTTTATTGTGTTTACTGTCCTTTTTTATGTCATCAAGCTAAGTATATATACATGACCAAAAGTACTATCCAAGTCTCAGCATTTTTCTGATTTAGAGGATCATCTTTTAGATGTTTAAAAAAGTTATTCCCTCTAGCAAATGGATACGACAACAAATATAAGCCTTTATCCCACTATGTGGGGTCGGCTATATGATAATCCTTTTCTCCATTAGTTCATGTTAAGAAGTCAATTCCTCATTTAATTATAATAAAGGTCATTTCTAATATTTTTCGAAACAGTCTTTTAAGCCAATCTACCTTTCTTAACAAAGCCAATCAAAAACACAAACCACACACACACACACACACACAACACAACATTATTTATTAATAGTATATATAGTAATTATATTTATATATATATACTATACTATATATATATATATATATAATATATATATAATATATATATATAGCTTTTTTAGACTCGTCTTATATGCACTTTTATATCTTTTTCTAAATTTTATCGAGTTTCTACTAACTAGACCACCTAGGTTCTACATACAAAACTTCATTGTATTGTATACTATCTTGTCCATTAGTATACATTTTCGAATTCCATACTCCACCAAACCATTCTTATGTACATTAAGTACGAACTGATTAGAAGTTTAATTATAATTCAGTATACTCTAGAAGATTCTCCTGCGCTGAAGATCAAAAGAGCGTCACATTCCAAATTGTACTTGAAAAAATGATATCACAAAAGCAAAAGCTTCACCTAGTAAAGTGGAGTATAAAGCATGAACATAATAAGCCTTACTTAAGTGAAATGATGTAGAGAGGAGTAAAGTAAGTTGAAGAGAAGCGTATTTCATTACATTGGAGTCGAAGCGATTGTCTGTCAAATACGAACCGCAGTGCGTGACTTTGAGTCGCCTGGAAGCTGAAGGACTTTAGGAAGTCAAAGGGAGATGAGGACGATGAAGAAGATGTTCGGGTGTCGCAGAAGCCTGAGTGGTCAGATCACGTGAAGCAAAAGATGAAAGAAGCTCACTCCCATCTTTGGTGTCGTGGAAGCTGAAGGGTTAGTGCGATTCGTCGTTTAGCGACGTCAGTTGGCTCGCTCTTTACTAATTAGAAAGAGAAGGGAGAGTAGAACCGAGAGGTTTAAGCGGAAACAAGCGGAATGACTGAGAAGAGACGAGAGAGAGAGAGAGGAGCGAGAGAGAGAGAGAGAGAAGAAGAAGAGTCATGTTTTGGTGGAAATTGAATGAGCCAAGGCAGCAGAAGAGACTGAGCGAGAGTTAACGATTTGTTTTTTATTTATATTTGAGAGAATTAATATTTTAAGAAGGAATTTAATATATTTAAAAAATATATGTATATATAATATTATTGGAGTTTTGATAAAAAATAATTATAATTTATTTTAAAGTTGAATTTATTATAAGAAGAGTATGTGAAATGTAATAAATAAAATATGATATAAATTGAGATTTAAAAATAATAACATATTTTAAGAATTAACAATAATTTATATAGAAAAATGATATATTTTATTAGTAACTAAAATGCGAAATTTATAAAAATATAGGAACCTTTATTTTAAAAAAATTAATTAAATTATGAATTTTCTATATTAAATAATAAAATGGAGAGAAAAATTCCTATTTGATTAAAAACATATATTAAATCAATTTAATAACAAATTAGAGAGAATATGATTAGATATATATGTTAAAATAACCATAAACTCAAGTATATTAATAGGTTTGTCACTTTTATTGAAGGTCAAGAATAAGAACAAAAAAGTAAAGTTATTTAAATCAAGATGAGCTTACTCATGTCATTTTAAATTAAAAATATAATTTTTTTCTCTTGAATTAAATGCCATGGAAGGAGTATTCATATTTATTTAGTTTATTGTAATTTGTCGAGTAGGAGTATCACGACTGTTTTATTTGATTTCTTCACAATTCAATGAATTGTTCATATGAATTAACTTAAATGGGAATTGATTCCACATCACTCTGTGATTAAAGGGATCATTTGGGAATGGGTTTTTACGACCAAGTTTGTCTAATAGCCCCATTGATCGACATAAAGCTTAATAGATAGCCAAAGGCTTTACAACAGCTGTAGAATGGATTACTTCGATACTTTCTCTCTACTTGCCAATATCAACTCAGTAAAAATTCTTATCTTTGTAGCCACTCAAGGATAGCCCATGCTACAAATGGATATTAGAAACACCTTTCTATATGGTAATCTGGATGAGGCAATACATATGGAGCAGCCAATTAGGTAAATTGCGAACGGGAAAATGCATTTGCTAATTTAAGAAGGCTATTTAGGGCTCAAGCATGATCCAGAAGCTTGTTTTGATAATTTTATAAAGTTATTGTAAAAATTGGCATTTGCAGTAGCACCGTTGATCTTGCTAATCTTGCTAGACATACAACAACATAGGTTCAGTTGCGTTGCACGTTTAGGTTGATGATAAATTGCTTGATAGAGTGATCAAGAAGGCATATCAAAAGTGCACTACTTCTAGAAATATTTTGTAACCAAAAACCAAAGGCTACCCAAATACTTTCTTGTGTATGAATTTTCTAAAATAAGAAAGAGGCCACTCTTTCTCAAAGAAAATATGCTACTGATCTCCACAACGAAAATGATCTTCTAGGATCCAAACCATTTCTAAAGATAATATACAATATGATGATCCCTCCCAACACTGAAAATTGGTTGGAAATTTAATTTATCTAACAATTATGCAATCAAATATTTCTTTTGCTAAAGGGTTTGTAAGTCAACATGAGTAAACCCCAAAATAGAACTACTGACAAGATATTATTATCATTCTCATATGCATAAAAAAAGGCTCCCATGAAAGGATTGCTCCATGCTCAGGCTTGACAATTGAAAATTGAAGCATTATCTAATAAAGCCTATATTGGATTTGTTGACAAGAAATCAATTCTTGGATATTACATTTTTGTGGAAGGTAATATGGTCGCCTGAAACAATAAGAAGCAAACTATTGTAGCCAAATACATAGCTCATTATGCATGTCAAATGATGTGGCTAAACCCACTCTAAGAAGAGTTTGATTTTACAATAATCAAGCCAATGATTCTATATTGTTGCAATTCCATAGCCATTTATATTGTCAGCAAGCCAGTATTTTATTGAAGGATCAAAAACATTGAAATGGGTTGTCACTTCATCCATCATATTATACTGACTAAGAAAATAGAAACTTTTCATATACCTATTACAAATCAAAAACAGATATTTTCACCAAAGCACCAAGTACCCATCTTCTTCTCAGCAACATAATAAATTGGAGCTTATTGATATATATGCTCCAAATTGGAAGTGTCAATATAATGTCAGTAAAAAGGCATAACATATTACTACTACTTTAAGAAAGATAGCTATAAGTGGAGAGTGGTATTGATTTTACTTAATTGTTCCTTGGGTCGTTGTATTATTTCTTCTATTATAATAGAGGTTTTTCTAATGAATGTAAAGGATAGGCATAGAAGTTTCTTTAACAGGATCTTTCTGCTATAGAAGAACCAAATAATAGCTGCCTGTATGCGCTCATTTTCATCTATATTAACAGTTCTCATGCAGCTTCCTTTTGATGCGCTTGCTTAAAACATATTTAGATTTTCTTCGTTAAATGGATTTTAGATTTGTAGCCTTCATCTTTCCCGAGAGAAAAATATTTTAACAAAGTTGTAATAAGTGCCTGAAGGATCCGTTAATTAACAGAATGTACTCAATTGGAGAAATATATTAAAAAGTATTTTGCTGCTAGCAAAGAATTCCAGGTTTTGATGCACCTTGCGTACAACTTTTGCTGCGGTAGCTACACCTTTGTCAATGAAGTATCCCAAGAATGTTGGATCTGCAACACGAACCTGTCTTCAAAAGTTTTATGGGTGTGCTAGACAAGAAAAGCAATTGACTGGTAGAGTTAAAAGACAGAAAATCCTTGCCAATGCATTATCAACACCATAGCAATCCACGTATCTCACACCCCTCATGGCCATATCTTCTAAGAGTTTGGAAGACTTTAAAGCTGCCGTATAAAACAAGATTGAGAATTAAAACAGGTAGATTCTAAATGCACAGAAGTGGGGAAAAAATAAGTCCAGACATTCTTCAGAAAATATCTCACACTACCAGCATATATTCCACCATTTCCATCCGGAGCCTTTGCCACCTTGCAATTGAAGAACAAATTTTGAAATTTTAGAGAGAACAAAAACAACAAATTGCGAAGCAAAGATTGGAAATTGGAAGTATATAACATTTTTAAACAATGGATGGTAAAAGAACAAACAAAAAAAAAAACCTATCAACTAAAAGGTAACAAATAAAAAAATTCAGGAGACTATTGTAGAGCAACTTTGATGTGTACAGAAAGCACCATAGGTGGATAAAGATGTTATTTCGGAATCAAATAACAAACAAGTGTTAAAGTGAGCCTGCATGTGTATATCATAATATACAAAATAAGAATTCTATATTAAAACAAAAACAGCAAAGAGGTAGAAATTGAATACTTTGCTGATTGCCTACAGAAAATACATAGGGTCTAACACCCAAGAACAAAGAATAGATGATCAGCCTTTGTCAAATTCAGAGATGGTGCATTTAATTATAATGCACCAGTTTAGATTTGCTCAGTGTGCAAGTAAATCTCACTGAAGAGAAAGGATTTGAAAAGGAAATTTTCTTTTGCAAATTTATAATCAAAATGACCAAAACTATAAATGTAAGCATCTGTTAATGATCAGATTTTTTGTTGAATGATGTGAAAAGGCATACCCTTCAGAAATCAATAGAGGTAGCTCATCACCAAGACACTTCTCCAACTTGGGAGAGCACAAAAATCAAGTTAATTGTTTAAGCTCATGCAAGGACAAAAGGCAACTGCATGATGACCGACGGGAGAGTACCTTAAATTTTGTGCAATTGCTAGCCTAAAAAATCACAACAAGAAAGGGGTAAGGGAAGCAACGATGCATACCTTGCATGCTGTCTCCATGATAAATCTACCATCCCTGGAAACGCAGGGAAGGGTGCCTTGTTGAAAGAAGGTAACCTTACATCAAAACAAAAGTATCAGCAGATTAAGCTTACAAAAATAAAAAGCATGAAGAGTTTAAACTATATTACCTGGCCAACATCTAAGCCAAAGTACTTGCGACTTTCAAAGAACTTGCGAGTTGCCTCATCAGTGAATGGGCTAGTCATTATATACCAATGAATTGGAATAACACTAGATGAACCTGCCAAATGAGCAGCCATAAGACAAGCCTAAAGGCTCTTCTATTTTTGAGGAAAAGAGGACAGTTAACTTGCACAATAAACATGCATTGCTCCGGTGCAACAAAACTTACCATCCGCTGATTGAGCAGCAAGTTTTTGGACACATAATATTCGTTCAGCTTGCAGCTGGAAAAGTGATTTCCCAGACGGAAGTCCAATATCTAGAGCAAAGATAAACTAATATATAATAATCACTTAATGAACTGCTCTGATTTAAGTGTGTCAAATTACTTTTCAATTTCATCAAGAAACCACATAATCGAATCAGAAGGCAGAAGCATAGATTCATCTGTATGTATATATTTGCTCATTTATGTGTGGAGCATTAGAGAGAGAATATCCTTTTACCTTGCATAACAATAGTAATGAACTTCAATGAAATTTTAATAAATCTTGGTGTGTTTAAAAAATGGGTAAAAAGATAAGAAAATTTTAGTTCTAATCTTTTAATTAGAAAAGCTGCATATGTTCATGTTAGTCACATATACCTATATACAATCACAGCTCAGTTACCACTGTACATGTTTATTTATTTAACAGTACTTTTTTTGTTCATCAAGCTGAAGTATATATACCTAATCCAAAAGACTATCTTCGGTCTCAGCAATTTTCTGATTTAGAGGTTCATCTTTTAATGTTTAAAAAAGTTATTCCTCTAGCAAATGGATACAACAACAACAATATGAAGCCTTTATCCCACTATGTGGAGTTGGCTATATGAATTCTTTTTGTCCATTATGTCCTGTTAAGAGTCAATTTCTCATTTAATTATAAGGAAAAAAAGGCCATTTCTAATATTTTCTAACCAAGTCATTTTAGGCCTAAATCTGCCTTTCTTAACATAAGCCAAATCAAATACACACACACATATATATACAAGGTCTAGATCACGTGAAGCAGAAGATGAAGAGCTCACTCCCATCTTTTGGTGTCGTGGAAGCCGAAGGGTTAGGGTCAATTCCCTCGTTTAGCGATGTTTTCATCTCTATAAATTAGAGAAGAGAGGAAAGAGTGAGACCGAGAAGGTTTGAACGGCGGACAAGTGAATGACTGAGAGAGAGAAGAAGAGTCATGTTTTGGGGAGATCGAGTGAGAAAGGCATGCAGGGGAGACCGAGCAAATTAATTAAATTATAATTTTATATATTTAAATAATAAAGTAGAGAGAAAAAAATTATATTAATTAAAAAAAGAATTATTAAATATATTTAATAACTAATTATAGAGAGGTATGATTAGATATATATGTTAAAATAACCATATGAAATCATGTATTATTATAGTTGTCATTTTATTAAAGTCAAAAACAGGGACAAAAAGAGCAAAAGCTATTTAAATCAAGATGAGTACTCATGTCATTTTAATTACAGTAATAATTTTTTTCTCTTAAATTAAATGCATGGAAGGAGATTATTCATAGTTATTTACCTATTGTCACAAGTTAATTCATGTTTTTTATTTCTCACATTCAATGATTGTTCATATTAGAATGGATGATAATTATTAAAATTTTGTCATTCATATTTTTCATAAAAAGTAAATGAATGCTATACTAATTAAATGGCTAGATATATATGCTTGCATGTCATGTTGACTAATGGAACATACTCCCTTATGGTACTGGTTGGGGATGTAATATATATGTGCACATAAATGAAAAAGGTTATGGAAAAAGAAAAATAAAATGAAAAAGGAGTACCTTCATTGATACTATTTTACATGATAGCTACTGTGATGATTGTATTGTTTACAAAAAAGATAAAGATATGTTATATGCATAATATTGATGCTTATGATAAAATGAAATCAAAATAAAATTATTTTATGTTTGGAAAAGAACATGCATATTTTTTTCAATGTCTTGTTTTATTGTAATTTAGAAACATGATGTATTCACTGAGTTATTTTGACTCACTCTTATTTTATAAATGAATTCAAGTATTATTCAAAAGCTTCAAAATGAGTAGAAGAGAAGAAAATGTGTATCATAAGCGCAATACTCAAAGAAAAAAATATTTATATTAGTTTTTATTTTAAAATCTTGAGGTTTTAGTGGTTCTTCCTATGTAAAAGTATTTATATTATTTTTTATTTTACAATCTTGAGGTTTTAGTGGCTCTTCCTGTGTATTGGAAATAGTCAGTTAGTGTCAAAATCTCAGTCATCCCTTGGCATTTGAACCCACAGTCAGGATGAGAATCCGTGGGAGGCTCACCTGGTTCACGCCAATATCCTTCTATATTTAAGTAGCTAAATTAGGAAGGATTATATTGAGGCAATTATGTATCAATTAGAAGTTATTTATTTCTTTATTAAGACATCTTGTATAGATCTATAAATAAGGATAATTTTGAATAATAAGCAGAAGGTATTTTTACCCTTCTCAAATTCTATGAATTCTAACATGGTATCAGAGCCAACGGCCTTCATTGCCGATTGAAGAATGATCCTAGAATCGTTGGAGGAAAAGAAGAAGAGGAATAAATCGGAGCTACCAAACACTGCGGATGCTGCTCCGACTCGGACGAATGCAAGCAGACAGAGTCGAACAACCAGACACCGCCCGAAGCTGCCTACTGTTGCGGACGAATGAGGCCTGCCCTCAGGTTTTGATTCGGGACGAGATCGAACGGACCGACCGCTCCGCAAACATTAAACCCCGAAGCCTGAGGCTGAAGCCGGAAGTCTCGATCTTCTGCGGAGAAGCTCAAGCCTCGCGGACGGACGAAGCCGTGCGGGACGATCGAAGCCTCGCGAAGACGAAGCTTTCAAAAGGACGAAGCTGTGCCGACGAAGCCAAATACCCGACGGAACCTACGAGACGAGCGACTCGATCGGAACTTCCGATCGGAACTTCCAATCCGAGACGAAGGAGCTTAGTCGAACAGCCACATAAGAGCCGAAAGAGCGTACCGATCCGACAGAAAGGGAAAGTCGACGAAGGAGCGAAGCAGCCCGCTCGATCCCCCATTCCGATCGCACATCCCAGACGAGGTCGGCTCGATCCCCCCTTCCGATCGCACATCCTAGACGATCTACGCCTGCGACTCGCGGGAGGAAGCCAAGCCCGCATGTGAATTGAGGGGTGGAACCGCAACCCTTGCCTTACTCCAATCGGAGCCTTTTTTTTAAGGCTCAGCTGGTTCGATTTAAGAAAAAAAAAAGCCTTAAATTAGATTTAAGATCTAATATCAGCCCTTATTGCTGATACAAGCAAATCAGCCTTTATTGATGATCAAATCAGTCTTTATTGCTGATACAAGCAAATCAGCCTTTATGGTTGATCAAATCAACCTTTATTGCTACTATAAATACAACCTTCATTGCTGGAAACCTGCGGAATACAAAATTTCTACCACCGGCCTTCATTGCCGGAATTTTGAGGATGTTCCCATCACCGACCTTCATTGCTGGAATTCTGAGGAATACAAGTTCCCACAACCGGCCTTAATTGTCGGAATTTTGAGGATAACATTCCATCATCGGCCTTCATTATCGGCTTTCTCTGGTGATTGATATCCTATCAATAACCAATGCAGCTCTACCTCTGAGCAAGTAATTGCAAGCTGGTCTCCAGTTTGAGGGGGAGTGTCAAAATTTCAGTCATCCCTTGGCATTTGAACCCACAGTCAGGATGAGAATCCGTCGGAGGCTCACCTGGATGGCTGGATCACGCCAATATCCTTCTATATTTAAGTAGTTGAATTAGAAAGGATTATATTGAGGCAATTATGTATCAATTAGAAGTTATTTATTTCTTTATTAAGACATCTTGTATAGATCTATAAATAAGGATAATTTTGAATAATAAGCAGAAGGTATTTTTACCCTTCTCAAATTCTATGAATTCTAACAGTTAGTAATTGAAATTTTAGTCAACCATCCAACCTTCTCTTCCTGCCTCGTTAATTTGAGCCTTTGGGTCGCGTTAAGACAAGGAACTTTTTCTTTTGATACTTCATACACATCTCTTGCAACATTTTTAATATCACTAGTTATTTTTTCCCACATAATATTAGATTATACAATTAAAATCTTAAAATCTTTAATCTTACACTAACAAATAATTTTGTTAATGATCTTTAAATGCCCCCCTCTCCCTCATTTAATTCTATGATAAAATTTTATTTTATTTTTCATATTCCACCCTTTCATCTTAAAGCTCAAAACTAATAAGTGATGGATACATAAAATTTCACTCATAATAACTTTACAATCTTTGCAAGCTAAATGATCTATTTTTCTTATAAAAAAATAATCAATTTGAGTTTTACTATATCCATTCTTATAAATTATGAAATGCTCCTCACTTTTTTTTAAATAAGGAATTAACAATTACAAAATCACAAGCTAGAGAAAAATCTAATATGATCCTACCACTTTCATTAGTCACTTCAAACTCATAGCCATCATGAATGCTTTTAAAAAAAAAAATCATGAATGCTTTTAAAATATTTCACCTCTCTACTAACATGTCCATGATTTAAAATTTGTTACCAAAGTAACTATGATAAGAAAACATTTAAAATAATTTCCTTCTAGAAATTCTATTCACCTCAATGATAGGATAACAAATATACATACAAGATCTGAGGAAAAATTAGTTAATTTTGGTTGATTAAATAATCATTTTTTCTTCAGCTATCATTTAAAATCCAAGATTTTCTATCATTGTTAAAACTATGTCCTAAAGCCTTCATTTAGAAATCCAAAGAAATAATGATTTGTAGACAACTGCTTTCATGTTCAACTAAGGTAGAAAAAAGTAGGTAGAAGATTCACTGATAAGATGATAAATAAAATTAATGTGAAAGATCTAAGAAGGGAAGTGGGTTACCAAAAGATAGGGTATAAGTCCTACATAATGATTGTGATGATTAAATTTTTTTTTGGTTCTTTATAGAAGATGCCTACTAAGAGAGAACCATCCGTGCCCTTCTTTGAATATTTGGTTGATGCCAATAGAGGATCATAGCTTGGACTGGAGCCACTCTAATTTTATATGCATGCCCCTCAAGCCATGTAAGTAGCTCAGGCCCCGACCTAAAATCTGACCAAATTAGCCCCACAACTAATATGCAACACCCAACCTGTTTCACATCATTCAATAATATTAACAGATGGAGTCAAATCATGGATAACTCAAAGTTGGTCCTTGAATCACCTATTAACCATAAATAGATAGGAGCCATATCAAGGCCAACCTGATATATTTGTGACGCAATTTGACATAAACATAAAATGCATGATTTTAGCCGTTGAAATAATCAATGATAGGATGATGTTGAAATTACATGAGAGCTATTTAAATCCTACCCAGTTTTAATCCTCTTCTACTACTTGCGCTCTCTTCCCAACTAATTGGGACAAGCATCTCACCATTAGCAGAAAACTTCCAATCTAAAGTGCTCCATCCCTCCAAACCATTCCTAATGCTTGCCAAAACCCGTAGCATCAGTAGATACACTCCTTTATCTCGATCTCCTTTACATCCTTCCTCTCCAACACTCTGCCAACACCACAAATACTCCCTGCTGTCATCTTCCCGCCTTCAGATCTCCTCCATCTCTTGCCTTCTGCTAACACCATTTCTGCTCAGTGGATTCTGCCGCCTCCCATTCCCTTTCTCGCTATTTATGTCCTCCTCCATCTTTGTCTCATTGGTTGCTAATCATAGCTACAGGCAATCAACATGTAAGAAAGGAAACTGACTTGACTCTCTCTCTCTCTCTCTCGCAGAAACTTCATGATCTAAGTTGCTGTCAAGCATCATCGATCATCATTGCCCATTGGCACTATCCAACAAGGATCCACCATCTTGAAAAGAAAGAATTAAGATGCCACCGATACCTCTTCAGGTACCCAATCAGTCTTGGAATGCCATCCAATCTTAAATTGAAAGTAGGAATAGCATCAATCTGTTACCAATCTCAATCTAATAAGACCTTGGCCAACTGACATGTCTAGGACCCACCAATGGCCTCCAATAGATGTCCATCAATAGCTCGTTGAGGACTACAACAATGAGTAGAAGTATTTTTTAATAAGGGATATACCTAAGTTTAATATAGGCAATAATGCTTGATAATCATCAATCCATTTATTTTTGGCATAAATGGCATATACATTTTCATGCTTGCTTACCGTTTAAAGAATTTCTTTTTCTGAATATTCTTTTGATTTCAGCATGTTCATGAAGAGGAGACTAAACCCAGATGGTGGAGTGCTTGTACTATGAAAAAGGCTACTCATGAAAAGGGATGGATAAAAAGTAGCATGGTTATAAACTATTCAAAGGAAAATTAAAAACAAATGTACAGTTCATAAAGAAATGGTACTTAAGTAGAAATTAATAGCAATGATGATATCATAAATCAAAGAAGATTTAGTTAGAAAAATGAGCTCCTCAAGTTGGCTAATAACTTACTAAAACAACCCTTGGGATCTGAACTTCCAAGACGAGTTCCCTGCATCAGATTTCAAGAAGGAAAAAAAAGTAGTGAACATATAATCATCCCATTTACACAGAGAAGTAATCTAAGCTACACAATTAAAACATCTAAAATAGGAAACGACCTAAAAGAAAGATTGAAGATTAAAATAAGATAATAAGCTATTTTTATGCATGGCATGGTGAACATATTGAACAAAAAGCACATAAAAAGTTGAGTTTAAGACATGTATGTTTCAGACAGCGCAATATTTAAACTTCTAAAAGTTTGGCAGACTGTTAAATTAAGATGTTTAGAAACTAGAGCTAAATAAATGTCTGAGCTTTTAATTCTCTCTGATGCCGCCGAATTAGGATTCACCTAGTTCAAGCAATTGAAATTAAATTCTTTTAATTATTTCTCTATTAAGATTACTCATTGACAAGTTGGTTCTCCTCCAAGAAAACAAAAGCTGAAACAAAAATTGATATATTTGAGTATTAATATGATACATAGAAACTAGTATCAAAGTATTAACAAATATAAATAGGCATGGAGACTATTCCAGTTGGAGACAAGAGTATACAAATATGAACAGTAAAAAAAAGGAATACTTGCTTGCCTGCCCGCCAGATAGAAGCACAACTGCTAACTTCCCTTCCGAGATGGCCTTCAATCCCCTCTTCCACCACCTCTCTCTTTCGGAAAGAGTTCTTTCTTCCACAGTTGAGACACAGGACTCTGGCACAGGCTCAATGCCAGGCTGCGGAGGACCTTTACTAAATGAAAAAGATCCAGAGGTGAAAAGAATAGTGAGTGATTCAAACATCAACTATAATTGAAATTTACTAATTCAAGTTTATTGGTGTTTCTGTAAGGTTTACCTTGAGATCCAAGAGAACATCGGATTATCCGGTCAACCCTTGGAAGATCTAAGCCCTGAAATCAAACAGATTGTAAAGATTAATAGAATCTACTTTCTATATTCATTGGGAAGTGGACAGAATGAAATTCAACTTTTTTCGTTATTTGAAATTACGTAGAAAGTGAAGGATCGATATTCTCACTCCAAAGAAACCAAAACGTAAGTGCCTAAGCAACGGCAAATTATTGGGTCAGGTGACCGAAGCCATCTCTCCGTTCGGTCGCCAATGGAAATGCGACATCTGTTGGATCAAGGAAGAGAAGATGAATCGTGCAAATAAATTCGCAATCTGCGACGCAGACCGGATCGCATTCCACACGATTTGTTAATTGTAAAAAAAACAATCATTTTTCTTCACATTGGAACAATGACTAAATCTACAGATCTAATGATAACGAGTTGGGATGACCACCTCGATGTCTCTAACGAGCTGATCGCGCTCCTCATGGGAGAGCTCGTCCCAGAGGCAAAAGACGTCTTCCTGGCCGTAGTCCTTGAGCCTCTCCACTAGGGCTTGCGGCGGCGGTGACGGCGCCTCTCGCCTGGCAATCTCGGATCCCACAACCATCTCCTTCATCTCTCAGTTTCCTGAATGGAGGTCTTCTGTCTTCAAAGCAATTCGAGGCAAGGAAGAATCCCGTTACCCGCAGCATTTTTTTACACGCGATGCCCGTAGTGGGACCAGTGGGACAAATTGCAATATTTTTGTGGTATATATATTATAAAAGTATAAATTCATGGTTTAATAAAGTAGTAATCATGTTTTAATAGAGTAGTAAGATAAAATAAAATTGGGGGTCAATATTTGACAAGATCAGAAAATTCGACACGAATTAGATTTGAAAATTTCGGGTTAGAGGCAAGCAGGTCAAGCTCATGCTAAAAAAATCGACCCGTTTAAAAAATCGGGTAGGTCTAGGTCAATCTGCCAACCCGAAATGACCCAGATCTGACCCGATTTCCTGCCCAGACCTAATTCCTCTACAGTTCATCACTTCGCCTGCACTCGTGTCATTCATTTGCAATTGTATCGGAAGCGACGACGATAATTTCCCTGCAGTCTCGCACAAACCCGATTACTAGGGTTTGCTTTTCCTCTTCTCCCGCCGTTCTTCGTCTCCTTCAACAACGACAGCAGAATCAACGACGACGATGGCAAGGAAAACGACATTTTTTAACTGGATCGGAAGCAACGATGACGACGACAAAGAAAACACCTTTTTTGTAGTTGGATCGGAAGCAACGATGAAGATAGGACATTCCCTCGTGCATTCCCATAGGCGATACATCAAAATTTCTCCCTTAGGCAGACGTTCATCTAGGGTCCCGATTTCTAAATTCTGACTAACCACCATATATATATAAACGAACAATTTATTAATTCATGACTTCAAAATTCTCTCTTTAGTTTCTTAAAAAAATAACATGACTAAAAATCTATTTGGACCAAAATTTCGCTCTTTTTTATCGCAGGCTATTTATTTAAATTCTATTACGAGCAACGAACAATTTGAATCCTGTTTGAATAAAAGTATAAATAGTTGAAACATTAATTGAAGACCTAATGTCTACCACGATGTAATTTTAAAGAATTACCATATATCAAACAATGACATATAAAAGAGTGTTATCGATATGTTTTATAAGTCTCAATGTTCAATAAGGGTTCGAAGAAGGATCAAATGAGCTTCGAGTTTTGTTTGTACAAACTTCAAATATGATACGAATAAAATTTAAATATGATTGATATATTAGAGTATAATCATAAAAGCTGTATCACAACATATTATACTATAAATAAAATTGAATGCAACCTCATAGTTATAACATAGCATAATAGAATCCAATAGTTATAATACAATAGAAAGTAGACATATGTAACACATCATAGTTCAATCCACTAGCTATAACTCAATATATCTAAATATGAACAATCAATTTAAGAGTAGATATTTGCAATAAGTGGCATATAAATGAATAGAAATAAGAATATTTAAATAACAATCATTTTTTAGTAGACATATGATTCTACATTGTTGAAGTGCCACACACCATGATGCCCAAGACCTAGCATTGATGCGGTGCATGTCACTCCCAAAGTTATTATAAAACCAATCCTTCAATATTGCATGCAGTGGCATTTTTTAGTGTCATAGAGCTCTCAGGGTCATTGTGCTTGCCAGCACAGTGCCATAACACTCAACCTAGAATTTTTATGTTTTTATATAAAATCATATTTGGTTATTATATAAAGGCAGTAGGTACTGGTATTATCATTGATAGCATACATCAGCTATATAGAAAACAACATGCATCAATATTGTTAAAACGATAATGGGTGATAAAGTTTTTGAACTTCAGCATTAGTGTCAATATTGTGCATAAGCTTTATAAATGATCTTTTGCATTGACATTATTAGATACAACAAATGATGAAGTCAGCAGTTGTCGATGACAATGACTTACAACAAGCTTATAGGCAATGAAATGCTATAATGGCGATAATAAGAGTGTAGTCGAGTGATGGAAGTGGGGAAATGACCATTGGAATACTAAAGATGAAATATAGCAGGTCAAAGTTTGTAATAAGATAATGGCAGTTGCATGACCATAGTTGGTTACGTCAGTTGTTAGGTGATCTTGATTGAACAACTTGATTAAGCAATGACAATATGGTTATGACAGTCAGGCAAAGGGGATCAAGCAATGCTAATCAGGTAAAGATGTTCAAGTGATCGCAAATGTTAATAATGATCATCAGCATTAATTGTTAAATATGACATTGAACTTCTCTCTCTCTCTCTCTCTCTCTCTCTCTCTCTCTCTCTCTCTCTAAGTGCACAAACTTTGGCTCATTTGGAGTAAAAAAAATTTAGTGTCATTGGGTTTATCTCATCAAAAAAATTTCTTTGAATATAAGTTTGCTAAAATTAGAGTTTGGATAATCCTGAATTTAATTTCAAATTTTTTTCATTCAAAGATTGCATCAAGATTTATATTTGATGGGATGAATTTAGGGTAATGTATAAACAATCATAACAAACATTTATAGTTGTTACAAGCCAGAATATTCATGAAGTTAGAAAAAGTCTTTAACATCTTAGCATCATACAGAGATCCAACACATATAGATAAAAGAGTGGGTCAAGGAATATTAGATTTTTTTATTTGGAAAGCCAGAGAAAAGGAAAAACTATGAGGCATTGCCCAGTGGAAGTAATCCTAGTATTGTTTATCATCAACTACAAATAATGCCCTTCTTTATGATTGGGGAATGTGTTGATATAATATATTAATATATATAGTAAATATAAATTATGTGGTAGAAGTTGAATGAACTCCAAGGTGTAAGTTCAAAGAGGCTTATATAATGTGAATTGTCTTTAAGAAATCATTTGTTATTTGTTTGGTTGTTCGCCTTTATGGAAGAGAGACTAGAGATAAAAAATTCATCATAAATCTCAATTTTAATGTCAAGAGTTATAGTTAAATTCAATGGAATGCATTAACCTTGTAGGCAACAACATGCATCAATGTTATTAGTGATGATGGGTTTTAGGAGAAGAGGGTTAAAGTCAAGCAACATTTGCCAAGAGGCCATAGGAGACTAGGGTTTAAGGTTTTGAGTAATAGTTCTAAGGAGGTTTTAATCAATTGATAACGTTTAGAGGATTGTAGTTAGCAAACACTAGTAAGATGATTGTAATTGGGTGTTGTTGTTCATGGGATGGATGTCAAGTGGTGATAATTGGGAGATCACAGGAGGTTAATAGTCAAAAAAATAATGAGGGGGTCATAGTTAGGCGATGGTGGTTAGGGGATCTTAGTCAAGAGATGATATTTTGAGGACCATAATCAGGTAAAAAAGGTTAGAAGATTGAAGTTTGGTGGTAATGGTTGGGAGACTAAGTGATGATGGTTTAAGGATGATAATGAAGCGGCAATAGTTGGGAGATTAAAGTCAGATGATGACAATTGGGAAATCATGATCAAGCAACAATCAAAAGACCATCATCAAATGAAAATGGTCAAAAGATTATACTTGGGTAATGTGATAAGAGGACCAAAGCCAGACAATGGTGGTTATAAAATTACTCGAGGACTTAAGTAGGGTGATGATTATCGAGGGACCGTATATGAGAAACGATGGTTGAAGAACCCATATCAAGCAATGATTGTAGTTGGGCAACAGTGTTCAAATGATCGTAATTGAAAGATAGTGGTCAGATGACTATGGTTGAGTGATAATTATCAAATGATTATAATTTGGCAAAGATGATTGAGTAATATTAGTCAAACAATGATGTTTGAATAATATTTAGAAGAAGGTGGTAAGAGGACTATAGTCGGGTGACAATGGCTGAAGGATCATAATCAAACAATAGTGTTTGGTAGATCATAATCAGGCAATGATGATTGAAATATCAAAATGAAGCGAAAGTGGTCGAAGATCCTAAGTCAGACAATGATGCTTAGATGATCTTTGTCGGGGGATAATGCTCGAAGGATTGTAGTTTAGATATAGTGGTTGGAGGTTATAGTCGAATGATGAAAAATTGTAGTTTGTCAATCATGATGGGGGACAAAAGTCGAGCGATGGTGGTCAAAAGATCATAGTCGGATGATGATGATGGTCAATAGAGGGTGATGGTGGTCAGAGAGTCATAGTTGGACAACAATGATTTGTGGATTGGTATCAGGTAATGGCAGTTGGAGCATCGTTAGTTGGCAATGGTGGTTAGAGGACCAAAATGTGGTTGTGGTGATTGGAGGACCTTAGTTAGTGGTCAAAAGGCGAACATTTGATGCATTGATTTATCGAAGGGTTTAGTAAAACTAAAAATTTTCAAGCCTCAAAGCTCACTTGAATCTCTAGCGCAGGGTCTTATGCCCCGCTTTATATAAAGAGCGAATGCATATTTATAGATTTTTTTAGATTGACATGTCTCACAAATATAGTCAAAATCTAAAACACTTCATTAGACGGCCCATATTAATTTTCTTGATCATAGATATTCTTTCAACATTTAAACATCTTAGTTATATTGAAATTAGAAAATTTTGGGCTCGTTAGCTTCATCTCATCGAGGTGATGATTTGATTATACGCTTAAAAGAATTGAAAATTATTTGGTTATGCAATTAATATGCTGAAGTTTTTAATTTCACTTCAAGTGCTTGTTTCAACTTAATTCGTGTTGGATCATATCACTTTTGGTGTTGATAGATCATCTTGTTGAGCCGTTCAATTTGACTATTAGTTTAATGAAATCGAAATTTGGAGGGTTCTAAATTTGATTACAAAAACTTTTAATACATCGAGAGTCACATCCAATCAAATCCATTTAAAATGATGTGCCAATAATAAAAGGTAATTTTATACACTTATATGTAACATATCATAATGTTATTGAGTTTTTTTTTATTTCTATTTTGTTATTATCATATGAGATAAAAGCTTTTGCCTCAATATGTAAATATGAGTTCTTTTTCAATCTTTTTGTTATAAATAAATAATATTTATATTTATTGGTTTAACATTTATTAAAATGGTCATTAAAAAGACAGGCTACTTCAGCTGTCCTCATTAAGCATAGATAAATTAATTTAGCTTTGTGACATCCACCTACCTTCGTTATTGACTTTTGGCTATTGCTATTCAAGCAATTATTACGTCCGGCCACTGGATGCGTTTATAGACCAATAACCACGCGCCGCGTCACCTAAAACTCGGTATTGAGCACTCGGTATTGCTCGGTATACATTCAGATACGTTTGATTTTGACCGGACGTAATAATTGCTCGTTGCTATTCACCTAAAGATTCCCTAATTAGCTAATTATGAGATTAGTTGATGCAAAATTACTTTCTAAGAAAAGCTAATAATGCCCTAATTTAAGGTTTGCTTCCTTAAATTATACGGGAAAGGCTTCTTCTATTATTTGATGGGATACCACACTCCCTTTATGAATGGTTTTCGGTGAAAGCTTTATGCCTTGATTAAGCAATCATGATGCATTTGTCTCTTTTATGTTCAAATAATTAGGCGTGCAATGGGGGTTAAGAATTTATCAAAGGAAAAATATTTAGGTCTGCATATATTCTAATTGAATTTAAATTTGATGAAAATGAATTATTTATATATTAAATTTATTTTAAAATAAATATGTACACTAATTAATTAACTTTTATATTGTAGTCATTTAAAATATATTTAATTGATAAATAAAATCACCTTAACCAAATTTCTGACCCAAAGATCTTGTACAAAACCACCTTAACCAAATTTCTGACCCAAAGATGATCTTGTACTTATAAAATGATTCATAGTAGAACTGTGAAGTGGGAATTAGATTAGCAAATTTATATCATCAAAAAATTATCTTGGTCGGGCACGAATCTCGAGGGAAAATCAAGTTGAAAACTTCCAAAATTAAAATTAGAACCATCTGAACTCCGATTTAGCAAACTTATAGTCGAACTGAGCGCCTCGGAAATACAAACCCAACGACACCAAAATCGACTCAATCGGAGTCCAAATAGATCCAAATCAAGGGTCTGAAGCACTGTTGGAGGGTTCGAACCACAATTTGGATTACCAACAGGTTTCCAAACATGACGTGCTTATAGTCGAATCGAGCGGCTTGAAGAGACAAATCCAACAAGCTCAAGATCACTGAATTCCGACATCACCAAGGCATTCAAATGTCCATCAAATTGTCCATAATCAAGGGACTCAACATTTGTCGTCCATCCAAGCCTCTCCCCATATGCCCTTGATCTCCCACCTATTTACGGGCCATGCCACTCTAGAAATTTATAAATAGACCCCTCCTCCTTCTTGAAAGGGGGCTCCAATCAAGAGAGCAAGAGAGAGATCGGAGATCACTCTTGCCTCACTCCTCGACCTCCGCCGGACCACCGCCTCAGCGTTGCTCCGCCGGACCACCACTTGAGGCCCTCACCTCCGCCGGACAACCAATTGAGGCTCAGACTTCTGCCAAACCACCACCTGAGGGCTGGACTTCCGTCGGACCATCACCTGACGTCGTTTCTCCACCAAACCATCACTTGAGGCTTTCACCTCCGCCGGACCACCACTTGAGGCCCGGACTTCTGCCGGACCACCACGTGTGGCTCGAACTTTTGTCGGACCACCGCTTGACGTAGTTGCTCCACCGGACCACCACTTAAGACCCTCACCTCCACCGAACCAACACTTGAGGCCCGAACTTCTGCCGAACCACCACATGACACCCAAACTTTTGCCTAACCACCACTTGAGGCCCGGACTTCCGCCAAACCACCGTCTAACGTCGTTGTTCCGCCGGACCACCACTTGAGGCCTGGATTTCTCTCGGACCACCACCTAACGCCCGGACTTCTGTCGGATCACCACTTGAGGCTCGGACTTCCACCGAACCACCATAAGACATCATTGCTCCGCCGGACCACCACTTGAGGTCCTCACCTCCACCAGACAACCACTTGAGGCCCAGACTTCTGTCAGGCCACCACCTGAAGCTCGGACTTCTACCGAACCACAAGTTGAGGCCCAAACTTCCACCGGATCACCGCCTAACGTCGTTGCTCTGCCAGACCACCACTTGAGGCCCTCATATCTACCGGATCATCACTTGAGGCCCGGACTTCTGCCGGACCACCACCTGACACCCAGACTTCTACCGGACCACCACCTAAGGCCCGGACTTCTGTTGGGACATCATCTGATGCCCAGAGTTTTACCAGAATATCGCCCTACAACAACGGTCTTTCTGACCACGACCTCAAGCCAACTACGGTCTTTTGGACACCAGTCTCCTACCGTCTATTGTCCTTCCGACCTCCGTCGCCTGCTACGATCCTTCCTACCTACATCGCTAGACAACAGTCTTTTTGACCTAGGTCTCCTGCATACTCTGGTCCTTCCGACCTACACCGCTAGACAATGGCCTTTCTGACCCCGGTCTCCTACCTACTACGGTCTTTCCGACCTCTATCCTATCAACCATGGTCCTGCCGACCAAGCAAACATGTATATGTTGATTATTGTAACTCCCGCCATGTAATGTGCTCTTTATGATATATATTTGTGACATCAAGCCAAGGCATTCTCCCAAGGAAGGGCCTCTTGTGTCTCTTATAAACACTGCACCCTCTATCTAATCTGCTTGTGTGCTGGATCTTTATACAATGCTAAGTCGTTAAACTATATATTTCTCTACCGCCGCGAATACTCCAGGACGCAACAAGGTTCATTATGTATCACTAAAAATTTATACAATTTTATATGATGACAACTTTTTTTATGTGATCGAAAATATATTTTGATCTAATTCTAAATCTAAGAATACTAAAGAAGATGAGATGACAGTTTTTGAAAATTATTTCGAAGGACAAATTAGCCCCATATATTATAAATATATCATCAAAATAAGCATATTATAGCAAAGGTTCACTACATGAAAATCACCTATTACCGGCGGACAAAATCCATCGGTAACCATAATAATCTGCCGAAAATGCCGTCATTAAAGTATTGGCAAAAAATCCGCCAGTTAGTTCATCGTATTGACCGGCGTATTTACTTCCGCTGTAAAATCCGACGTCAATACAAGATTTTCTTGTAGTGGTCCTAATAATACTAAAATCTATGAAACTTTTTCTCGTATGAAAAAAGAAGTGAAATCATTGAGATATAAATAATTTTATGGATTTTTATCACCATCTAGAGTGTCAGGTTGTATTCCCTGGTTTATCATTGTCACGACCCATCCTACGCACTCGAAATATCAAGTCGGGAATTATCAGTTGGATGGTAATCGAGTTCTTTCAGCATTAGCTAATCAACCAGATAGATAACATTCGGATAATGGAAAGAGGCCCTAAACATCAATTTTTTTTTAAACAAATATAATATAATTCTTACTTATTTTCAATTAAATCTCTCTTTTTTTTCTGTATATGAAGCCTTCTTAATCAATCATTTGCTCAATTGAGCATTAGTTTACATGAAATGTTTAATTTAATAGGTTGAATTTTCAATATCATCATTAGCCATTATCACCTAATCATCATTGTCCTATCATTATTATGTGATAACTAGCATAACTTTTTTTCATTATAGATTTTTCACATTGTGAAAATTTTTATGTGAAAAATCTATAATGAAAAAAAGTTATGTGATATATATATATTCTTCATGCAAAATTAAGATATAAAAATTCACTAATCTATGCAATGCCCAAAGCCTTGCTAGAAATTGTCGAGTTATCCATTGGTAATGCAATATTATTTAAGTTGCATGTCTATTATAAAGCAGTAAAAAAGTCATCTCAAACGAAGCCTTATATTCAATGATTATAGACAATCTTTTTTGTGCAAGTTAATTGGAATTGAACTGTATGGGAAGAACCATACTTTTAATCGTTTTTCACAAATTTATTTTTTAGTGTTAGAAAAGTTCAACATGATCGGATGAAAATATCAAGATGCCAAGAGGCTTTCCACTTTTCGGAGGGGCAATTGCCCCCCAATAGTACACAGTTCCGCCCTTGAATCGAAGAAGTTTAGGCTCGAAAAATCTTTATTATTTGAGTAACACATAATCTTTTGCTACTTTTGCATGAGCCTCCACAATCAATGAAGATGTTCTAAAATGCAAAATCCATGCAAAACCAATTAAATTATATATCTTCATCATATTATATTGATCCACAAATTCCATTTTTTTTACCATTTGTTAACGATAAATTAGCCCATAAATAACTAATAATTAGCAAGGAAAGGAACAATAACAGGTTCTTTCCATATGATAGCCCTCGCATTCTCCTGTAGGAAATCCCTCGTATTGGCAAGCTTCTGGGCATTCATCGTTCGCATCACTACAGTCTCCAGTAAATCCATCGCTCTTCTTCCAGCACAGAATCCGTCGGACTCTTTCTGCCTCTCCCCATCAATATCACTGCATGAAATGCTTAAAATATTTAAAAACAAGTTACATTCACTATAGAAATAGAGAAGATTCAATAAATTTTCCCTGCTATTTTGTAAACATAGTAAGAAACGTGTAGTAAAAAATATATAAGAGCCATAAGACAATTGCAATTAGAAGACTTTTCAAATAAATAGATCGAGGCATGTAAAGCACTGTTCTTAAAGTTAGATTTCCGCTCCTCCCAGGTGCAAAGGTATACAGTAGTCTAACTCCCAAAATTCAACGGACTCTTCGTGGTGATCTGCTCTAATCATAACGGGAAACATAAATAGCGATGAAGATATTTGCTCTGAATATATGCATGATGGACTGAATGATGAAGAGAAAAATTGATGTTCCCCTTATATTATAACCAAGAAGGACTTATATAGATCAGGAAAAGAATGTCATTTTAATTACAAACTTTATGATAATTAATTTAAACATTTTTAATCATATCATAAAATAGCAATAAGTATTTATGTTACAATAATAATTATTTCCGTTACAACAATAATAATTATCTCCGTAATAAATTTTTTCTTTTGAAAACCATAAAAAATATAACAAAATGTAGAGTAAATTAATTTTGTTTAGATTTTTCATGAAACCAAATAGCCTCTATAATAAGAGATGAGAGCTCGATGAACAGCTACCTGCAGCAAGTAACAAGACAACCAGAAACATAGAGAAAGGCGAGGTCTTCTTCTCCATAGCTCACTAAGATATATAATAAACGAAAAGGTTCAGTGAACAAAAGGAGGATTGGTGGTGGTAGACTGGTATTTATTAATAATGTAATTATCAGATTTATAAGCTGTAACGCATGAGAATAACATATTTAGCTTCTGCGGTGTACCTTTCAGATTCATGAATGTCATTTGAATGTAAATAACTTAATTTGGTTTTCCCAAAAGGGTAATTTTATGTATATGCATGTAATTATCATTAATTATATTTACTTTGAGCATATAAAGTGGGAGATATTAGATGATGGGCTGACATATAGTGATTAAATTTTAGATGTTATAGAAACTTTAATGGTTTAGCCATTCATTATAGTATAAAGTTATAGTTCACTAATCCTTTATAATACTAAAGCGTGTCATGTTGGGCATGTGTGTCTGCCTGACATGTACACGTCTAAAACGTGTCAGACTCGTTATGTATTTATCTAATTAAAGAGACTAAAGAGATTAACCATATTCAAGATGCATCTCTAAAGAGGCTTTGGTTTCTACAATTTGTTAAGAAGAATAAACACACCAAAAAAAGCATAAGATGATTAGAATAGTTTTATAGAAATTTATGAAAAGGCCTAACATTATTTCTTTTATAGGATTTTTTTAATGATTTTGAACATGAAGACTTCCTCACCTTCGTTGTGTTATTAGGAGCGCTTGACGTTCCATCTTAGTGTATTTGTTGACGATGAATTTGTTGATTGCTGCAGTTTAAGTGATTAGTTTGATAATAAGTTGAAAACTTTTAGATGTTAATTTATGAGCTAAATGGTCGATAAATCTTGCATGTTTGTGATCATATTGTATTTCTAAATTAGATGAATCCAACGAACCTAAAATCGCTTAATTCTGACATCAGTAAGACTGCTAAATGTTGAAAAATTGTTTATCATCAAGAGAAACAATGCAAGCTGTCTTATAGTGTTTTGAATTTTGGCTATATTTACAAAGAATGACACTTAAAAACTTTAAATAACATGAAAAGGGCTAGCGCTTCGATATGATTTTGAATAAAAAGCTCATTATAGGAGTTTATCAAATCACGAGTTTTCCAACTCAACTTGCCTTGACGCGCAAACATACCCTAGTCTGATGATCGGGAATCATTTAAAAAAAACACACATAAGCATGTTGGGCCGCTCATTTAAACTAAAACATATTTTAAAATTAGAAATAAAAATCAAAATAATACCTTAACTCTTTGTGAAGGACCAAAATGATGCCTGATTATATTAAAAAATCATTTTGATTCCAAAGTCTTTAAAAAAGAACTAAAATAATCTCATTATAGAACTATTTTAATTCATCTTTAAAAAATTGAGGGATCAAAATATTCATTTAATATAATTGATAGTTATTTTGAAAATAAAAATTCAATGAACTATTTTGACATTTTTCTCCTTAAAATTAATTTCAAAATTATATATATTATTTCTCATTTCATGCACAAACTTTTCAAACAAACTCGAGTAATATTGCTATGCTTGAGCCTAATAACTTTTGAACAAGCAAAATCCGAACTCAATAAAAATTAAACAAGCTTAATCAACCAAATACTCAACCCTATCCAACTCACTTAGAGCATCTCCAATGGAACGGCATTGCCGTTCTTCCATCGCTCCAACCGAGCGGCAATTTTGTCGCTATTTCATCGCGGGTAAACAGTGCGACGCCAATATTCACCCGCTAAATTTTTATGTGTCAACGTAATTTGCCCGCGAAATGGAGAAAGACGGTTACCAGACGATGAAGCCCGCGAAATGGAGTTCGATTGGAGCAGAATTACCGCATTTTGGAGTTTTGCTGTATTTTGCAGTGGAAAATTAGATTTTCCTTTGGAGATGCCCTTATACCCCTAAATCTGCGTGAACACAATCATCATTTTCTATGGAACTTACCACAGACGCCAAAACGATACAGAAATAAAGGACAAGAAACTTTTCACTCAGAACTTCCCCATTCTAAAGAAGTTGACCCAACAAACATGAGAGAGGACGGCCTGTAATGTCCTAAAGAAGCTAGTTCCCATCTGCACAAGGGAAGGGATACAGAAAGCTTCTGCTATTACAAATTACAGCATAGATAAATTCCAAAAAAAGATCACCAGATATGCACAAGCTCTGCATTCACCTAACCATCATCTTTTTCACCATCTTTTAGCAGATTTTGCTTTGTCAAGGGAGCTTTTCAACCTACAGAACAACAGTACAATATGGTTACAGTGTCTCCAAGAAAGAAACTGTTCAGATAGAGGAAGCAAAATAACTGATAACACCATGAAAATTATATTGATTATCAGGAAGAAATAGCTCAATGATAAGCTTCAGTACTAGTTTAAGGTTTCATTTGGGAAAGGTTTCATACTGCTTCCTTAATTTCATGATGTGCTAACACAAAAAAATAAAAAATAAAAAAAAGGATCATTTTGCTTTCATTCTATCTGGATAATTCAACATGAAGGATCTTGAGTTAATAAAATTTTAAATTTATTTTCTAATTCTAACATACAAATGTTGTTGCATAAATTTTAAAGCAATATTAACTATGAAGTCTCTTGAGTTAATATGATATATATGCTTGACCTCCGTTGTTAATCAAATTGATATAATAATCATTGATGGGACTAATTATAAAAAAAAAGTATGATAAAGATCACTTTGATCATATACTGATAGGGGTATAAGTGAGCCATGTCAGCTCGAACTTGCTCGTTAATAAGCTCACGAGTCGAGCTTATCGAGCCACGAGTTCGAGCTCAAGCCTATAGTCGAGCTTGCATATTATACAAGTTCAAGCTTAGCTAAGTTAGTCTCGTAAGCTTGTCGAGCTGCTATTTTAAATTAAAATATATTTGAAATCTAATTTTAAAATGATATAAAAATATATATGCTAAATACTTTTAATTATTTCACGAGTCAAGTTTGAGCTTACTTAACAAGCCGAGCTCAAGCTCGAGTCGAACTCAAGCTCAACAAGAGTTGAAAAAGCTTAGCTCAATTAGGCAGATACTTGACTCGGCTCAACTCATTTACAACCTTATACACCGATGTACTAAATGGATCAAATTATCTAGAAATATTATTCCATGAAGTAGAATATATTAAGCTCTAAAGGCTAATAATATATAATTATCAAATGATATATGTGATCCAAGTGGGGGATTGTTAGAAATTTTTTAATATGAAACCATATAAATATGAAATTATATATTATGTGCAATTATTTTTAAGCCTGTTAAAATTATGATCAAATTAGAGATTAAATATTAGTTGGCTTTTGAGGCATCTCATTAATTTTATATAGAATCCATTTTGTGGTGCATGAAATTTCAATTTAGCTGCATAAAAATTTAAGTCTCCTTCGTGTTGGAATATTGGTGGCTACAGAGATAAAGTTTCAAGTCTTTTAGTATTAAATGAAAATTTAGCACATAAATAAATTGAGCAGCTCCGAAAATATATAATATTTTATGTAGAGAACAAAGAATAGGAAAAATCATGGGACCTAACAGAATTGTAAATGATTCCACTAGTTGTCATTTCTCATAATTGGAAAAGACATTAATATGATGCAATTAGGGCTGTAAGTGAGCCAAGCCAGCTCGCGAGCCGGCTTGAGCTCGACTAGTTAACGAGCACGGGAGCCGAAATTATCAAGCTTCGAGCTCGTTGGATTATTGAGCTCGAGTTCAAGCTCAGGTGTTGCACGACTCAATTAGATGGGGCGAAGCTTGGAAGCAAGTGAACCGTGGGAAAACAATGAGGGGAAGCACAAAGTCTACGCGTGCGAATGCGAAAGGCGAAGACAACGGGTGATGTTAGCACGTGCGAACGCAGAAGGCGGGCGACATCTGCGAGTGCGAAGTGTGAACAAGGAAGGCGGATTGGCGGATTCGGGCCACGAAAGGCTCCCGAGAAACTAGTCGAGCTCATTTTCTAGCATGAGCCGAGTTCGAGCTCGGGATTTGGCTTGCGAGTCGAGCTCGAGTTAGACCTGACTCGAGCTCGATTTGACTCATTTACACTCCCAGATGCAATTCTTATAAACTTTGGAAGATATCTTTCGTGGAAGAAAAATGATCCTTCAAAATTTTGAGTTGTCATCAAGCTATAATTGGCGGTCGGCTAAGCTAGAGATCAAGCAACCAGGAACATTACTATTGTATGACAATGGTTGACTGATGTTAGTTTTTAGCTTACATTGGGTGAAGATCGACAAGGAACATCGAAGCTCGAGCGACATTAGGAGGGCTTAGTTTTTCTCCTAACATGAGGTAAATCCAAACAACCAGTCTTGTGTTGAACATTAGTAGCTTAAGGATGTTGGTTAACTCTTTTTCATATTTGTCCTGCGATATTTGACAAGAAAAGTAGGAGAACGAGTGACTCGAGTGGTGACTCGATCATTCTGCTTTTAATAGGGAAAATCGGCGTTATATGTTAGTATTTGGTAAGTGTCGGTGACGATTGAAGAGAAATGTCGAAGGTCGAGTAAATTCAAATAATCTAACATTGTTGTTCTCTTTATAAAGAGGAAAGACTAAATGACCTAAAAGGCTTGCATTAGATGTTTAGTGACAATTGACAAGAAATGCCAAAGGTTGGGTGACATCAAGCAAATTAACTTGAATGTCTCCAAATAATAATAGAGATCGAATGACTGAGAAAGCTTATGTTGGATATCGGTGGCTAAAGAATGTTAAAAACCACTATTTGATATGCGTCAATCAACAATCGATGAGGAATGTTGAAGGTCAAGTGATATCGTGCAATCTATGCCGGTCATTTTCCTTATATGGAATACTTGTGTCGGACAGCAATGGCTAACGGATGTTTATGGCCTGAAAGGCATCAAATGTCACACTTTGGCACAGGTTGGGAGATGGTCGATGAGGAACATGGATGGTCAAATATGAATGTTGAACTCAATATGTGTTGCATGATTGTTTTGAGCAAACACGACGAGAATGACAACTAATTGATGCGACATATCGCTAAATGAGTTTGTTACGCCGGTCCAGCTTGGACCGGCTCAACCTGGACCGGCCCAGCCGGTCCAGTTCTACAGGAGGCGGACACCAAGCCAGGCGGAAGAGAGAGGGAGCCAGGGAGTGGGGTCCACTTGCAATTCAAACATGGATTAAGTGTTTTTGGAGGGAGAAGGAAGGGTAGAGTAGTCCTTTTGCTTTTAATTTGAATTAGATTGTATTAATAGGGAGTTATGAGGGGATTAGGTTTTCATCTTGATTTTGAAAAGGGATTTGTCTTCTAGGTTTTCTTGCTTGGGCTCTTGGCGTTGCCGGAGATTGTTGGAGAGTTTTTCCTTCCTCTCGGATTGAAGGAAACTTGTATCTTTATTGTCTTTTGCATCGACTAGTGAAATTTCCATCGTTTGCAATTGTTTCTCCTATTCTCTCTACGATTCTTCTCAGATTTTTCACTGTTTTGTTGTGCGTGGTGGCTGTTTTCCATAGAAAACAGCGGATTATTAGTGATTTGGCTTAGATCCGATAGGAATCACTTGAAATACTCAAGTGGTACCTATCAGAGTTCAAAGCGTTTCAACCGCGATTAAAACCACTCAAACTTCACATGCTCGCGAAATGGATTGCATCGACAAGTTCGAAACATCGATAATACCAAAGAAAACACCTTTCGCACTCAAATCAACCAAGCATAATGAAAATAATAGATTGCAGACACAATGTTGTGAAAGAGTCATTTGAACATCAACTAGTAGCAAAATGAACTGTGATAACGCGTCCAAAACACTAAAATTACATGATAATGACACTCATATTGCCTGGATTGCCGCACAAAAATGAAACACAAAATTCACCAACATGCAAGATAATGACATGAAGTTCACGTATTCGAGTAACAAAGTTTTGTTGGAGAATAATTAACATTGATAAAGAAAAAGAGACGGCGAGTTAGAGGGCAATGCAGTGGCCGGTAGGGTTCAGCAAAGGAGACAATGGCACTAAATTGGAAGACAAACAATGATGTCTAGAATTTGCCTAAGTTTGAGGAATCCTAATTTCATCAAAATTGGACATTCAAGGATATTACAAATTCCATACACAAAAACTTTACATTCACATCAAATCAAACATTTAAAAATCAAAATCCATGTCTTTCTTTTATTTTACACCTCTAAGCAAATGGCCCCAAAATGTTAAGAGATGTATCATTGGCATGCCAAAAATAAAATTGGACTAAAAAAAACTTAGATATTTCAACACTATTTCAAGCATGATGATAAAATTTGCAAGCTCATTATACATTGTGGAAGTTGTATTTCATTCCGACTAAATGAGTTATTGTTTGCATGAATGTGAAACCTGAATCACATTTAAAATCATACCATGTACATGTACAATGGTAGAAAGAACTACGATTTCCTTGAAAGAGATGTTTATTAAGCATTCAGTTTGTTATATTATTTTGAATAGACCATAATCATATGACTTTGACACTTACAAGAGAAGTCTAATGCCTATATGTTCAAAATCAATGGGAGGAGAATAGTTTCACACTTTCACTGTAAAGCCCAAATAATTAAATTTAATTTTTAAGAAGTTAAACTTAATTTGTATAATAAGATGATATATAAAAGATTAATTATAAATGACATTGATTTGGAAGATAATTTTATGCTGACATATTTATTTAAATTTTATTTTGCAGTGAATAAAAATAAAATGATTATATACCCTCTTTGAACAGAATAAATGAGGGAGAACATATCCACATAAGACTCACTAGTCTATCAGCATCTGTCATAACTCATCAGTCATCACTAAGGGGGTCTTATTTGAATCATCAATTATGTATAACTGCTCTCTCCTCTTCCTCCTCTCCTATAGAGTCAAGATATCCTTTCTCAATCAGCTTCTTCTTCCTCATTATTATTATCTTCCTCTTCCAAATATTTTGAACAATATTCATAATGAATAATAGTGTAATACATTAATAAAAGTCTAGAGAAAGAACCATATTATTATATATACCTTTTTTTGATTTTGTTCTGAGTGTTGTGATGGTGGATTGCCTTTAAGGACCATCAAGAAATCAACATTTAAATCTCATCTTGTAATTCAGACGGCGAATCACTTCAACTGTCATCATCTACCAAAACACACTCTATCATCAGATGCACATCATGCAATAAAGGATCTTATTCATCCGATTTTAATCCTTTTTTCTTCAAATTTTTATTCTTTGGTGCATCCTATTGTATGCATATGTACACCTAGTGAGTTCAATCCTCAATGTCGACAAGCGAGTTCTCCCTATTTGGTTATCAGTACTTGGTTGTAGGTAACTCCAATTTCTATTCACAGACCAGATGAAAGAGCATGTTTCAAGCCCAAAAACTTTCAACAGCAAACGCTGTAATTCTGGAGTCTCCTATCACCAAATGGAATACTCACTCCAATGGAAGATCGTTTGGCAATTTTATCTTTTGCTTGTTGTAATTCCAAAAAAACCTCTCTTTGTTCCTATAAGGTAACCAATTGCAAAGTTAGGCATTGATCATTTCAGTTGCACACTTTTAGACGACCATTCATCGAGATAATCCCAACGTTTATTTCAGGAGTTTTAGACTTTGTTCTGTGAGCATATTTGATACTTAGAGAGTTTGGTAGTAGTCAAGCGGCATGCAAGATGTCGGTGCAGCTGTAGTTCCCACCTATCATTAATTACTATTCGCAAATTTCCCTAAAAGCTTCCCTTGACTGCCTCTAAAGTGGAGCAATAATCGTCTTGGCTTACATACCTGAGCATGTAGATGAAACCATTGCAGGACTTCTTCTTCAGCAATACCGCCATCCTTAAAACATGAACTAAGGTCTAGTGGTCAATTGACGAATATAAGACCAACTTTTGCAAAAATCTTTCATTTAAATCAATCTTTCTATCTCTTTTTCCTCGAGCCTTCTTGCGCCAGGCACACATACTCAACCACTTGTATGATGTGACATAGCCTTAAAAGGTTGTCTGGCATCACGCATGCTCTACTAAGGGCAAGAAGTGCGGGGTACAAATCTTGTTGCGGCTGCCTTATAATTGTCTTTCTTCGAAAAAACTTTTCTCCATAAGAGCTAGAACCCAGAGTGCGTTTGTAAATGTAAACTTGTATTTTTTTGGCTTTAGTAAGTGTGCATTTTTATAAGTTGAGGTGTAGCTCCGCCAAGCCTTCTCAAGATATCAGATCTAGTGCAATGTGCAGCACATGGAGTCCCAGTACTAAATGTTTCTCTTCTCCATAAGTTTATTTACCTGCGCAGCCTTATAAGAAATTCTTCCACCTTTGATTTGGCAAGACCCAGTAAGAAGGGCCACTTCATCAGCCGTGAAAGGGTATGGCTTGACCTTTTATATAACAAAGCATTGTTTTGAAATGTTCCACTTTGAGATCAGCTCATAAATCAGAGGGACATTTTTGCTCAAACCTCAGGAAATTTCAATAAAACTGTATGAATCTTTAAACGTTCTCAATGGTCCAAAAGGTAGGAGTAATTTGCTTAGCAAGTCCATCAGACAAGTTTTGGACGAACGTAAAACGTAGCATCGAAGGTTATTGGAGCGAACATATATCTGAAATATTTAAAAAATAAAAAATATAAAAATAAGATAATGAATAGCGAAACACGAATACCAAAAAACGCCACAAACATACGCACATATAAGCAACGTCCACGCACAGCGTACGACTAACAGATGACGCACAGTGTAGAATAACATTATTGCATAAGAACGGTACATTGCAGTAAAGAAATGACAGCATTAAACCTTAAAGTACGACAAGCAAAGCATAAACAGAAAGTTTACGCAATACGTCAGAAAACACGTAAATGGAAGCATCTAGTTAGGTTTTAATGTTTTCAAATTTCAACTAAATTACATCGTAAACCCTGAATACAGCAGAAAACACCGGGTGGCATTCCAAAGATCAACATTTAAAAAGTATTGAGAAGCCCAGTGCATACGCATAAATAATAGATAAGATATCTGAGAATCTTATCAGGAGCCTATGAACACAACGCATAGCATAACCATAAAATACGCATTATCGAAACAGAAAACTAATAGCATGTAGTTACCTTTTTTCTTTGGGGGTGATCACGACTTAGTAAGAAGAACTGATGTGAAGATGCTTGAAATTTTGTCTCGGCAGGGTGAATTGCTTGAAAGTATCTGAGTTACATGTAACTTGAAAACGACAACTGCAACTCCGCCATTCGACCGGTTTACAGGGTTAGAAATGATGTTGATGCCACGATCGACATTTTCCACTAGCGCGCGTCACGTCGAGCAACTGGTGTCCTCGACTAAAAAAAGAAAAAAAAAGGTTAATTTTTTAAAAAGCGGCGACGCCATTAAATATTGATGAGCGCGAGGTCAACTGAGGCGTAAGACTCACTAACTGAACATAGCGTAGGCTTTGAGGCTTAATATGGACGAAATTCGGCTGAGGAGACCGCTGCCTTTATATTGCACAATTTTTATGAAACGTTGGCTGGGAAATGACTTGATCTATATTCCTCTAACTTGAGGGGGAGAGTTAAATTCCAGCCGTTCAATACGACATTAATCCCAGCGGTTGGCAAATAGCGATCCGTGGGAAGCTAATCTCACAATAATTTGCTTTCCTTAGTTAGGCAACAGTATTAGGAAGGATTTTATTTCCCTTTATTAGTATTTTGTTCGTTTATTTAAGCACCTTGTATAGTCTATAATATGGTATTTACATTAATAAAGTTTTATGCTTTTCCTCTTCATGTTCTAAATTCGACAATATTAAAAATTACATAGTAGAAATTTCTCAAACTTAATAAAATTACTTAAACTCCTAAAACTATCCGCACAAACATCAAAATTAAAATTAAGTATAGAGAGCCTTCCTTGATACAAGCAATTTCCTTAACCGGCTAATGGATGAATCTGCTCCACGGCTCGGCTCCAAAATCATGTTTTCTCCTTCTATTCTCTTCTTCTCCTCTGGCTTCGTCTCGATTCTTTCTAGCATATCACGTGGAATGAATGAAAAGAAAATGCTTTTAGAATTATATATGAAAATTTTATTTTTATCTAGCGTAGTGCTACAACACTCCATCCGAATATTCCTGATGCTACCAAACAAAAAGTTTGGCACTGTAGTGCCTACTTCCAGCATCACTGTGCTCCCAAGTGCTTTCCTTTCGACCAGAAAGGGCAGTGCCACAAACTTCCAAGAAAGTTGTTCACTTAACATTTTGTATTCTTCTAATTCATTCCTAGACCTTCTAAACTTAAGTAAAGTATTAAAACAACTAAAAATTTTCAAACACTTAAAATTCCTGAAGCCAACATAAAATCTTATTCGGATTGGTTTGGGTAGACTTGTTCTTGTAGTAGTAGTTATTACAAGGCATGGGTTATAGTTGGGAGTGCCAATTGTGTGACCCTTTGAAGACTAGCAGTTTATTGGGAAAGGGCAAGCCAGGTAGCGGGAATCCTAAAGTGGTAACACAATATGTGCAGCAAATGCAGGTAGAAAATAAACAGAGAAGTTGACACATCATAGAAGGGTTGTATCGACATTCAAGAAAGAGGCGACAACAGTTTTCCATAGGGAAACAACTGGAATAATGAAGAAGAAATAAGCGAGTAGAGTTAGCAATTCCATTGCGGTAGTGATTTGAAATCCATAGATGCTGATTGAAATTTAACGGATTGATTTAAAAGCAACATTAATTATTATAGCCAACAAACAATTCAAAATACTTGAGAATACATTCTTTCATGTAGAAGCATCATTGGAGGCTTGCTTTTTCACTTGAAATGAAATAGGAGATTAAAACTAAGAATAAATTTTAGATTAAATGCATAAAAAATTTCAGATTTTCATCAATACCCATTAAACAGAAAAAAAATTAATGTTAAAGAGAGTTAGGAAGAAGAACACTTAGGACCTAAGGTAGCAATGATCATGAAGAATATGCCAACACATTAGACAACATTCTATAGGAGTGGAATGAAAAAGAAGATTCATAAGCCAACCTCAAATAGTTTGGATAATAATAATGATGATGATCTGCTGAGATGATTTGTATTCAAACCATTTGTGGGTAAACCGGGAGGAATTTAGGAATTTTATTTCTTGTATGCAAGAAAATTGCAAAGGGTTGCAATTCCTGTGTAACTAAGGGGTTTTGCTTTTCAGTGTATGTTTTGGTCTGCGTTTTTTCAAATGTTTTTTTTTTCTTGTTAATGAAAACAAAACAAGTTATTCAAAATAACTTTAGATGTTTTTTAGATATTTTCATTCTTTAAAATGAAAGCCATTAGTTTGTCATCTCCGCCGGAGTCATAGCTGCCTGCCATTATGTTCTTGTGCAATATGCAATAAAAACTAAAAATAACAGCTATTAGAATATCAGATATATTTTTATTTCATATTTAAAAAAAAAAAAAACAGAAGTGATCCTTAGAAGTGTTATTAATCTTAGGCATAATGTAAAAAGCCAAACCTCTCAATGAATTCTTAACTTTTTGAGGACTTACTGAATATTTTGTTGAGGCAGGTGTTTCAAGAATGCGCTTCTTGCATTCTTCTTAGACTTTCAGAAATGATTTTTTTTTCTTGCAATGAAATCTCTCTCTTTTTTTCTTTTTTTTTTTCTCTAGTTACGGTTTCTATTGCAAGCAGGAGGTGCGGTTTTCTAGTTCACCTGTTTTTAATATATACAGGAATTGATGGGGATACTCCTAAATGCTGTCTTGTCATTTGTAAAATTTAGGCTTCGTTTTGGACGGCTTTTTTACAGCTTCTTAAGCAACTTTTTAATAAAAAAATAAATTTTATAATAAAAAGTTGGCTTTTAAGAAGCAGTAAAAAAGCCGCTCCAAACCCAAAAGCCTTAAATTGATTTCCATGATTACATTCGCACAGTAACACAAAAACTTGGTTTTTTAAATTTTTCTCCTATTGAAATGTGCAATTTGTATGTTTTTTTCTTTCTACCGTGATTTCTCACTGACAGCTCCAATCTTGATTCAGGCACGCATTCAATTGCTGTATCATCTCCCCCTCCAAAATCAACGGATAGTCAAATGGAAGCGCTTATTCAAACTAATCCATTTGTGCAATCTAAAAAGCATCAGGCTGGTTCTCTTCATCAAGATGTTCCTAGCCCAGCTGCAATTCTAACGCCACAATCTTTCTCGGCTCGTCGCCGCTCACCGCGTTTTCTGGTAATCTTTTCTTACTTTCTCCTCTGCTAAGTCTGATGTAAAAATTTGCTCGGATAGTTTTTTTTTTTTGGTCCGATAATAACTTTATGCATATAAATGAACAACTATCGATAGCATGTCATTTTATGTGTTGAGTTTAGAAGAAAGAAAACATCAGTGCTATAAAATAGAAACTTGATTTTCCTCGTTAGCTTTTAATTCACCAATCAGTCCTTAGATGTCGCTGCTCCTAGCTTAATACTTATAATCATACACAATCACACATAAAATGCATTTTTTATTCTTTTATATATTATATATATATATAATATAGTATATATATATATATATCTATATATAATATATATATATATATATATTACTTAACAATTTAATTTTTATATTATAAGTTAACCTATAAACTTATACTTACAATATTTAGTTTTTTTGGACAGCTATGCTTGTTGCTTTTTAAAGCAATTTTTAGTATAAAAAAAATTTAAAACTAAAAATTTGTGTACTAGAAAGCTGCTTATAAGCAATAAGAAAGCATTCCAAATGAAGCCCGAGGCTAATAGTTCTCATTTTTGTATTGCAAAGCTTAAATTATAATTTCCTTGATCTTGCTCTTTTAAATTTTTTAATTTAAATTACAAATGACAAACATGTTTCCAAAATATTATATCTAATTATTCATGAAGAATTTGAAAAAAGTTTTTACTAAATAAATTTACAAATGTTTTCACATTATATTTCTTTTATTTCTCTTCTTCTCTCTCTCTTCTTACAGACACCACACAAAATAAAATAATAAATAAATATTATATATATATATATATATTTAATATATATATATATATATAT